>NC_029776.3:12010238-12036106 GCF_000817695.3 Arachis duranensis
TTCCGAGTAGGATCCTGGGAATCCGGAAAGTCCACCTTGTCTGTGGTGTTCCGAGTAGGATTCCGGTAATGAATGACCGTGACGTGCTTCAAACTTTAACCTGCTGGGCGTTGGTGACAGACGCAAAAGAGGGATTCTATTCCAGTAGGAGCGGGAACCAACCGGTGATTAGCAGTACTGTGACAGAGTGCGAGCATTAGTTTTCACTGCGAGGATGGGATGTAGCCATCAGCCATGGGTGATGCCTCGAGACTGGTTAGCTGTGCGAGTGATAGCCGCACAGGATATTTCCCCGTGAGGAATGAAAGTAGCCACAGTTGATGGTGAACCCCTATACAAAGCTTGCCATGGAAAGGAGTAAGAAGGATTGAGTAGAAGGAGTAGGAGAGCAGGCGTCCGAGAGCTCTACAGCATCTCCATCCGCTTATCTGAAATTCCCACCAATGAATCTGCATAAGTGTTCTATCCCTTTTATTGTTTATTTCCTTAACTTGCATTTTTCGAAAACCCATAAACAATTTTAAATCTGCCTGACTGAGATTTACAAGGTGACCATAGCTTGCTTCATACCAACAATCTCTGTGGATTCGACCCTTACTCACGTAAGGTTTATTACTTGGACGACCCAGTACACTTGCTGGTTAGTTGAACGGAGTTGTGAAAATAAACAATGTCATCAGAGTAAACATCCCACAAATGGAAAGAACAAGTGATCACAATTTCGTCCACCAACTCTAAATATGCATCAAAATGATAGGTGATAAAGAGGATAAGTGATAAGGAGGTGTATATCACTTGCTTATCAAGAGAATAGCAATTTTTATATGACATTTTTATATTGTAATTATTTTTTAGCTACCTAACGTTACCCTTAATGATGCTCTTGCTGCACGTAATTAATGCCTTTTTTTTGGAAAATCCACAAAACTAATCTGACTTGTTCGCACATCATTGCTTCTATTTTCCCAAACCTGCCGCATCCATTCATTCTTTCCTAATTTTTTCTTTGTGTTTGCTACGGTACGATGATAAATTTATACGTACTAATATATTTAAAATATGGACATGTAATAATAAGGCACGTGAAATTTATTTTCCACATCAGCATTTGATTTTTTATTTTTAAAATATATATTATATCACCATTTTTACTAATACATCCTTTTAATTAAATAAAAATAAAAAATATTTTTTGTTTAATTTTATAAAAAGTCTTAAACATCCTTATTTTATTTGATTAGACAGAAATATCTTTTTAAATTAATCAAATTTTAGAATTCAATTAATCCTAATTTTATAGTTTCAAATAATTTAAACAACAAAATAAAAATATAAAAAAAAACTAAAAATCAATCGTTCTTTATCTTCTCCAATTTTTCTAATCATTCCTCCCCTCCCTCTGAAAATAAAAAATCAATCGTTCTTCATCTTCTTCAATTCCCCTAATCATTCTTACCCCCTTCTAAAGCAAAGCATTGAAAGTTCCAAACCAAAACGACAAAACCCTAGCCCTAGTTTCTTTGCCACGGCCGTCCCCAGGTTCTAAGCGCTTCCGCTTCTTCCTCTTCCCCCTTTCCAGAACCCAGGTTGCTCGGCACGTCGTCCCCATCCTCGCTGGCTTCTCTGTTCGTGGCTTGGACCAGCTCGCCTTCAGATCACCGCTTGCCATCGTCTCTGCTCTCGCCGTCGTCTTGCCGGTTGCCATCGTGTCTCCGTTGAAGGTTAGTGGCCCTGCTCTGACATAAAATACATGTTTCAAAGAAACCATTGGTAAAAGGCGTTTTAGTTATAGAGATTGCGATGCTTTTCATGATGCAGGTATATATATCTTGGGCTATTCGACAGCGAAGTAGAAGCTGCAAGATCCTAGTGAAACTTGATAACAGTCTCACAATTGTTCTTTTGCTGGTGTAATTGCTGATAAGTGCAATGTTGTTTGCCAAATCTATTCACAGTTTGTTCTAAGTTAATTGTAAACTTTAGTTTGTGCTCAAATGACAATTTTCTTTATGACTTGTATTTACAGTGGACAGTGGAAGTTGATCCAAAATTTCATGAGATCATCTATTATGGGGAATATATATTTTTCTTTGTTTTCCTGATATCATAGTGTTGTTCTTGAACTATTTTTAGGTCACATGAACATTTAATTTAGGGGTCAGAAAATGACATAATTATTTGGTGAAAAAAAAAACTGGGTTCTCTATGCTATTTGAAGTTCATATATAGCATCTGTAAAATTGTCTTATTAATATCTCCAACTTGGGGGTAACTCATGGTATGTGGTAGTGGTTTTCGTGTTGCTATACTTGTTGCTACAAGTTTTATATGAAAACGTCAGAAGGGGAGAAATCAGGTTTTCTTGCACCTATTTAACTATCTGATGCCCTTGTAAATTAACTATCTAATGCCCTTGTAAATCTTCTTGGTACTGGAGAAAGTGAGTTATCAAGAGCTGAGGTTATAAAAAGAATGTGGGATTACATAAAAGGAAACAACCTTCAGCTATGTCACTTCTTTAAGTTATTCACTAGCTGCATACATTGTTTAATTAAAGCTCTAATGATCTCTCCTTTAAATAGCCATTTCAAAAGCTTGAAAAGACGAATTCAAACCATCTTACATTTTTGGCTGCATAACATAATATTAGCTACATCAAAGTTATCATAGCCATTTCAAATGGCACACCTCAAGCAATGCAATGTTCAGATTTCTAGATAGCTTGTGCCATATGCAGTGTTGTGGAACTCAAGATGCAGAATTATGTTTCAAGTTTGATGTAAACCAAAGGCCTCTGACTTCTCTTAATCAAGTCAATCAGTGCTGTTTGACTTTATCATATTCGTCTACTAATGATTCAAATAAACTTCTTGTTACAGCCTTTAGAGCCTAGAATTTGATAACAAATTCAATAGGTATATTCATTGTGACCCATGAATCAGTTGGCCAGAACTTCTATCATGCATTTGCAATGTCAATGCAAGATTCATCATTTCATTGAACTTAAGATTTACAAATAATTTTGATTTCTTTTTTCTTTTCAAATCCAATCACACTTAAGCTGCATGTCCATACTTAATGTAGCTTTGTTCAATTTTACTGTTCAATTCATATGAAGAAAGAAACAAATACAAAAATAATGTGAAAACAAGCTGATAAAAAACAGAAAGTATAACTTATATTAAACAATTTAAAATTATAGAGATAAGATTGGTAACAAATCATAGAAAGTAGTGATTTATTATGAAGTTGGCTGGTGACCCTTTTTTTTTACCCTATGCATATACCAAAATGAATGAGAAAGATCCAAACTATAACAAACAAGTTTGCAACTAATAATGGCAAGTAGAAACAAGTATGCTGCTAGTGCAATAGGAGAATGAAAACAAGAGACCATTTTATCAATGGATATAACTATTGATTTGCCAATTCCACAAAACATCCTCAAAATTTTTAAATATATAATAGCCTGCAGTTTCAACTAAACTGGCACTTATGAACTTAATTGAAGAGTATACACAAGCCTAGCTCAAGCAAGCCTGCATAACTAAACAAGAATGGTAGTCATGACAATCTAGGTTGCATACAATTGTTAGAGTAGTTTTATGTTTGACCAAAGCATGATTATACATGGAATTGGAAACTAAAATCCTAGGAAATAGCTTTCGCAGAGAATTACAATTCCATTTATAGTAAATGATATTATACCTTCTTGCTATTGTTTTTGTATATGTAACTACTGAAAATGTAATATATGAAGTTTAGTTTCTCACAAACAAGTTCTTAACCACGTTCTGTTTCTAACATTTATGCTTTGTACTAAACATTGAAAGTCATGTAGAATGAGGTTCATTGGAAGATTGTTAATGTATATAATGAAGAGCAGAGGTAAATTTAAGCATTTAAGAATTAGCTCTTCACGAAAAACTGTAATAGTCAAGTTGTGTAACACCCAGATTTTTAAAAATTAAATAATTAATTTTTTTGTGACTAAAATTAAATAATTAATTATTTATGAATCATTATATTTGTTGAAATTTTATTTTTTAAAAAAATTATTTTATCAAAAATAATAAAATAAAATTTTATAATTATTAAAGTTTAATTTAATTATGACTTATTCTATTAGTTTGGATTATTTATTAGAAATTATTTTGATAGACATATTATTATTATTATTATTATTATTATTATTATTATTTAAAAGAAAAAGAAAAAGAATACTAGGCCGAAGACATTAGGAGAACAAAAGGAAAAGAAACATTGGTAATGTATATATATATACCCATGCATTAACATAACAATGACACATATGATTAGAAAATAAAGGTTAGAATCTGATAGCAGAATTAATTTTTCTGATAAAGGAGAACCAGCTTTCTAAAATTCTGGATGCCAAAGTGCTTAAGGAAGCAAGGGAAGGTCACATTCTTGCCATTGCAAATCTTGCAATGAGATGTTTGAGATTCAGTGGAAAAAAAAGATCAACCATAAAAGAAGTTTCAGCAGAACTAGAAGCATTGAGAACAGCACAGAATTCCGTAGTTATCGACCTTGACCGCATCTCACCGGAAGATGGTGGATCACCTAACCACACCACCAGGGGACCAATTCAAGAATCTGGCGAGGAAAGCATTTTACTATCCCTACAAATGGAGTCCACATCCTTCTAAAATGCCTGATTGACACCCCAGATATTTGTTCATGAAAATGTTGACTACATTATAGAGGAAACCCTTTAGTTGTATATGTATTTGGTTATGACAGAGAATTTTTTTTCAAAATTTTTTAGCAAGGCTAGAGACTCGACTTATCACATATGTTGTTAAAATATTAGAACTGCTCCTATCACATGTGGTAAATAGTTCTGGAATATTCTGATAAATTCTCTGGCTATGAAGCAGTTTCCATTCTCTTTTTCTCCCATTGGTAAATTTTAAGCATTTGAAGCTTAGGAAGCCTTGAGAATTTCAATTAAAATAAGAAAAACAACATTCACTTAGCATAAGGTCCACATGATCCCTTACATTTTTACAAATTACTGATCTATAATTTGGAACATTTTTCTACAACCTTTTTCTACAGCTAAGAGCATAAATTAAATAAGGTTATCCACATCAAACACATATTTATTGGTATTTGTTATAAGCTGGAACGGTTATCATCAGATATGGTCTCTTTAGAAGATGTGTCACTATTTTTTAACATTGGTTTTCACCTGCAAACGAAGAGAGCCTGACATGTTATGATCACTAGGTAGGACAAAGACGTGAAGAATTAATAGAACTATACAACAAACCTTCAAAAAGAGAAAGCCATATTTGAATGAAGGCTTGTGAAAGCATAATTTTGAATGAACCTTAAAAAAATGTAGATTTGATGTTCAACTATACCATTGTTCTTCTAGCATGCATGCTGTAAGGGACCCAGGAGAACTGGAGTTGCCCCCTATTTTCTTTCAGACCATGTCCTGGAGTTGCTATGCTCAAATTAAGTTCAAGATTATGAATGCCACCTGTAGAAAACAAACACAAATTCAATTTTACAGTGACATAGTCACTTGTACATTAAGAAGAGCAAAATAGATCATTGTTATACCTTCATTGATGGCTGGAGATTTCATCTCCCCTTCATATGTACTTGGCTCAAAGTTAGTCACTGCTTCCCTTCCATTGCATTTGATAGCAGCATTGTCATAAGCTCTGAATTTCAGAAAATCAAAAGGGATACACGTATTGGATTGGAGCCCTAGTGAGGTTGAAAATTCAGGGTAATAAATTCAGTGCAGGTATAATGTAATTCATGTGTCACTAGGACCTTGCAGCTTCTACTTCACTGTCGAATACCCAAGATATATATACCTGCATCATGAAAAGCATCGCAATCTCTATAACCGAAATGCCTTTTACCAATAGTTTCTTTGAAACATGTATTTTTTGTGAGAGCAGGGCCACTAACCTTCAACAGAGACACGGCAGCAACCGGCGAGATGACGGCGAGAGCAGAGACGATGGCAAGCGGTGACCCGAAGGCGAGTTGGTCCAAGCCACGGACAGAGAAGCCGGCGAGGATGAGGACGACGTGCCGAGCTACCTAGGTTCCGGAAAGGGGGAAGAGGAAGAAGCGGAAGCGCTAAGAACCTGGGGACGGCCGCGGCAAAGAACGTAGGACTAGGGTTTTGTCGTTTTGGTTTGGGACTTTCAATGCTTTGCTTCAGAAGGGGGCAAGAATGATTAGGGGAATTGGAGAGGATGAAGAACGATTGATTTTTTATTTTTTTTGATATGTTTGCTTCAGAGGGAGGGGACGAATGATTAGGGAAATTGGAGAAGATAAAGAACGATTGATTTTTAGTTTTTTTATGTTTTTATTTTGTTGTTTAAATTATTTGAAATTATAAAATTAAGATTAACTGAATTCTAAAATTTGATTAATTTAAAAGTCTAAAATTTGGTTAATTTAAAATGGTATTTTTGTCTAATTAAATAAAGTAAGAATGTTTAAGATTTTTTATAAAATTAAACAAAAAATATTTTTTATTTTTATTTAATTAAAAGGGTGTATTAGTAAAAGTGGTGATATAATATATATTTTAAAAAAAAAAAATCAAATTTTGATGTGGAAAATAAATTCCACGTGCCTTATTATTATTTGTCTATATTTTAAATGTATCAGTACGTATGAATTTATCATCGTACTGTAGCAAACACCTTGTTAAAAGAAAAATATTCAGTGTAGAAGATTTTTCTAGTACAGTAAGATTTATTTATGTCGCTTTATGCCGGCAAATCAATCAAATAATTACCGACAATTTTATACTTTTGGAAAATACTAAGAGGATGAAACTAACATCATCAGGTTCATCGTGAGCTGTACCCGATTAAACTCCAAATAAATATGTACCTTTTGGGATAATAAATTAATAATGGACAAAACTAACGCGTATACCATTAGAATTCTACTTGACAATGCTTACAAGTCTTATCTTTAGATTAATCGTCCATATTTAAATTGTGTTTTGTATTCTTTTTTCTTCTTTGAAAACCTGTACGTTTTAGTATTTTCTAATTTGATAAGTATATCATTTTTAATTCTACAGGGTGTGCAAGATTTGGAACACTACCAAAAGCATGCGTTTTATTTAATAAATAAACAATTTTTTTATGAGTATAACAATGAAAACATGGATTTTAATGAAGCATATGGCTAGCAAAAAATAATGCCAACCTTGGATGTTGTCACATCTTTTGTATGTTTGTGATTGTTATAACTATACACAAGATCATATGCTTTCCAAGCTAAATGTCGCGCCTATGATTAACTAAAGGATTAATTACGATTTTTTTTCTTAAAAAGTTTAGGCCTAAAATCCTTTTTGTTTTTAATTTTTGTTAAAAATTTTTTTCGTCCCTAACCTTTTTCTGCATACAAATTTGTTCCTAAAGTTTAAAACCAAGTTTTAAAATCATCCTTTTTACTTAAATATTAAAATTTTAGACTAAATTACTTATAACAAAAAAATTATAAAATAAAAATAAATAAATAAGAGAAGAAAAATGTTTCTATTCTTGTGAAAGAAGAAAGAAAGAAAAAAAAATCAAATTAAATTTTAGAGATGATTTTAAAATCAAGTTAAACTTTAAGGACCATTTTGTATGTAAAAAAAAGTTAAAAACGAAAAACACTTTCGACCTATATCTTAAAAACCAAAATCATACTTAACTCTTAACTAAACGATCATCTTAGTTAAGATTCACATATAATTATTTTTATATAAAATTAATAATTAAAAATTATTATATAATTTAATATATTTGACAAAATTAAAATTTAAGGAGTCATAACTATAAATTTTATATAAAAATAACTACATATCAATTTTATTTTCCAGTGATACAAACAAAACGGCAAACACCGCTCCCTCTTCTCTTTTCTAAAAAAAATGTAAGAATCAAGAGTCAAACAAACCCCTTATCCACATGCGAAGGTATATAAAGGTCAGAATCAATTATAGTTGGCAAATTAATCATCATAAGCGTACAAAGGCAACATGAGAGACACTCTATATCTTGACTTGGACTTCCCAAGTCTAATTTTTAAACATATAATTTACCGTCTTCATATCTTGTAAGGCACATTCTGTGGTTTGCATTTGGACATTATATTGCATGGGGTATCTGCTTACCATGTTAATTAAAAGGATTTGGACTAATATCCCTAATATAATATATACACACGAGGGCATCGTGGCCAAATAACAGCCATGCTTGTTTAACATAACTTAAAGGGCATAGGAAGATGACCTATTGTAAGTTTTAAAATTATTAAATAGGATAAACTATAATTTTAGAGTTTAATTTTAATACACTAATTAATAATATAAATTTAATACAATTATAAAATTACATTTGTATTTTTAAATAATTATTTTCTCAATCAATAAAAATAGTAATTATTTTTTAGAAGAATGATAGGAGCCAGCAATTTTAGTGTTTTGTAACCATCAATTGTGTCAGAGTTTTTAATAGTGTGAGATTACATTTAATAGATCACTCACTTTTATTTTGATAGTTAAATACTGGCCAAAAAATACAAAAGTTGCTGGCACCTAAATTTTTTCTATTTTTTATAATGTAGCAATATGTAAAAACTATTTATTCACTATTTCCTTTCTTTAGATTTAAAATTGCGTCTAAAATAGACGCTAAATTAAACGTTTAAATTAAATAATATTATCCAATATTTAAATATTGCAACCCTAACAACTCATGCAGCCGGTTCCGCCCCTTGCAATTGATTAACCAACGATGACTTCAATTAATAAACTTTTAAAAGCCGGCAAAGAAAATAATACATGTTAAATAAAAAATACCGTGAATACGTAAAAAAAATCAGTTATTAGATTAAATATTATATATGTATATTATTTTATAATATGAGTGACTAATTTTGTAATTATTTTTTAATGTACAAATAATATTAAATTATTTATACCAATTACCAGTTATAATTCTCAAAAAGCTGCACGCAATATTATTAACTCCCTCCAATTTCTGAGTTTAAAATTACAGTAACATATAGTATAGGGAAGCTTTTCACCTGATTATAAAATACGTCTCAACATCCATTATACACTTATTATTTTAGTTTATTATGTATGATATGCGCTGACTACTTTTTTTATAACTAAACCTTTAACCAACGGCCGGACCAATAGTAAATGTATATTATTTTTTATCCTAAGAGTATATTTGAAATAATATATTTTTGGAATTAATTTTATTTGATTTTATTGAAATTATTTGAATTGAAAAATGAAGTTTTGTATTTATTTATAATCAGTTATGTAAAATAAAACATAATTTAATTTATAAATTAATATAATAATTTTATTTTTTTATTCTTTATTTATCATACAACTTTCTACCACTACTAATAACCACTCCTGTTGTCAGGGGGTAGAACTAAATATTTTGTTTGGAGGAGCAAATGTAAAAATATAACTTAAGAAAGGGAAAAAAAATAAAATTAGGAGGAGTCGGACTAAAAGATTTAAAAACTTTGTGTAAAAATTATTTGGAGGGAGTGGGGGATGGGAGTTTCCCCTCTCCCTTGTGGATGGCAGATTTAGTAGTCATATATATGTTTTATATATTTATATAAAAATATATTTTAAGTAAATGTTAAACTAAAGATTTTTTATTAAATACAAAAGATTTTTAGTCACTAAAAAAATATTAATTGATAATTTAATATTTTTTATATAAAAATCTGTTTTATTTTAAATTATTATCAAGTTATATAATAATGTTGTATCTTTTTAGTAACCTACGAATAAGATCGAATATCTGTGAACTAAAAATGGATAAACTTAAAGTTAGGATATTCTTAACTCGTGGATAAAATTAGGGTTGGATCTAAATTCTATAATATCCTATCTATTGCCACCTTTACCAGACCACCACCATCTATTTTTATTTTTAAACTTATCACTTTTTTATTAAAAAAATATTGGGTTAAAAAATTATTTTTATAATTAAGTTTAATCAAGTATATTTTTTTCTTTTTATGTGTCTCTTCCTTCCTTAATTTTCAACTTATTTTTATTGTGCCAATAAATTATTAAATAAACGTGGTTAAATTTAATTACTAAAATAATTTAGTCATGTAACATATATTACCGATAACTTAAACAGTAAAAATGACCTTATATATATATTTAGCACCAAATTATTTTAATCTAAATTAAATTATCTATTAAATTTATCTACTACTTTAACCCAAAATAAAAGTAACAAGATTTTCAATCAGTTCACACAAAATGGTCCAATCTAACAATAATAAAAAAATATTGTCTCATATTCTATACACAAATACTTTTCTAGAAACAAATTTAATTATGGTAACTCGGTGCTTTAGCCGGTTGTCAGCATTTTCTTATTATTGTTAGATTGATTTGTGTGGGCTCTGATTGAAAACCTTATTACTTCTATTTTGGATTGAAATAGCAGATGTATTTAATATGTTTTCAAAAGCTAGAAGATAAAATATATCCAAAATACCAAGTTTTAAAAAGTTGAGATAAAAGGGATGAAGAGACAACAACTTTGTAAAAATATCAACTAACTATCCTGCATCACTTCAATTTGAATTTTTTTGTTAAATTAAATGGTAATCAACTTTCAAATATGTTGTCCTTTCATAAAAAATGAGATTGACCGCAATGTGAGGCAGCATCTTTTTATTATTGTTAAAGTAAATATGTAGGATTCATAAATTAATTCAATTTATTTTTTCATCCATTCCAAATAAAGATTAATTCTAAAATCATATTAATTTTAATTTCGTTGTATTATAAATAAACAAACCCTAACGAAACTCATCTAAAATAAACTTTTACAATTAAACTAGTTTTCTATGCCAAAAATAAATACAAATAATACAGCTTGAAATTAAAGCATCCCAAAATCTATAGACTATATTGACTATAATATATATGTGTGTTTTGTTTAGTGGTGTACGTTAATGTATTGTAATTAATTTTCAATGCATGAAGTAATTTCACATGAAACAGTTATCTTTGTTAAGTGGTCAACCACAAAGTTTGCTTTATGTGAAACATGAGTCCAGAACACATAAGGGATACGGTTCGTTTGTATCTTTATGTCTTCAATGAGAGAGGAGCTTGGGTATCTAATTGGACAGCCTTGGGTAATGAATTTTAGAGCTGTTGTGGAATCAGATTCCACAATTATACAAGAAAAATTTAGAACAGTAGCAACCTAAAGGTTATGACTAATTCCCCAAAATTTCGCATGCACGATAGGACAACTTCTAAGATTGTAAGAAAAATTTGACAAAGCTTCCGAAGTGATTTCTAACAATCCCACCGCAAGCAGCATTGTTGATGGGCGCGCCATGTAGGATCCATCTACATTTAATTTGAAAGTATCTTCATTGGGGGTTTTCAGTAAATATTTCGATCAAGGCTCACCTTAGACTCTAAGTATCTAATAAAAAATTTATCACAACGAATTCGGATTTGAACAAGGGCGGAGGAAACTGATGTGTTACTTCCTTCGAAGATCAACCTATTTTGGAAGAACCACAGGGAGGACGTTACCACCTCAAAAAGGCATTGCCAATTGCTAGAGTTAGAGAATTGGAGTTGATTCATTCCTGCAAGTTACTTCTAAAGAAACTTCGTCTCCATATTAGGGGCAAGAAAGCTTCTTAAATCTTGGAAGCAAAGTTGCAATCTCTGAGTACATGTAGCACATATTCGGTTTGATTGTTGCATTGGAGCATATGACATGATTTGGCATGTGTCGTCGTTGCCTTTCTTTATTGGTTAAAAGTGCATCATTTGTCGCTAAACAAAGGAAAAATCTAATGCGTTCGGGTACGTGCCAACGCCAGATTTGGTTGAAGGTTCCAAAAGAGTTAGGAGGGGTGTCGCACAAGGCTAGGTAAACTTGTTTCAGATTGAAAGATCCATCAGCTGACAGGGTCATGCCACATGATCCGGCATCTTCCAAGGGGAGGGAGGGGAGATGGAAGTAATCTTCTTAACTACATCCTTTGTCAGCCATTGGTTGAGTTTATTTAGGTCTCAATTACCTAAAATGTCAAGAAAGTCCATCAATAATCTTGAATTATCAATCGAAGAATTGCTTACCTGAGGAACGTATTGTTCCAACCTGCCCAGATTAAAAACCCAGTTAAGATCCCAAAATCTGATTTCAGAAGCGTCGCTAATCCGCCAAATGTAATTCAGCTTCATATCCGGCCAAGACTTGGAAATTCCTTTCCAAATATTTGAGCAGATAGCGTTACGCTCAACGTTTGGGATGATATCACTCCCCGCTTTGTACTTCAATCGGGGGATTCTCGCCCAAGGAGAATTCTTTTTTTCAACAAGGCCCCAACCATCTTTCATCATGAATGCGTAATTTATCTTGCGCGCATGTCTAATTCCTAGGACACCAGCTTTCTTAGGTTGACAAAATTTATCCCATTTAATCAAATGAACCTTTTTTGTTTGTTCCATATTACCCCAATGAAAACTCCAGCATTTATGGTTAATTGCATTACAAGTAGAAATAGGTAATAAAAATTTTTTACATAGTATAAGTAGGAATAAAAGTAAAAATAGATTTCACCAGGATAATTCTTCCAACAAGAGACAAAGAAGAAGCTTTCCAAGAATTGAGCCTGGAGTTGAGCTTGTTGATGATGTCATTAAAGGTGTGCTTCGAGACCTTTGAGTGTAAAAGAGAAACACCCAGATACTTCCCAAGGTTGTCTGTCCTTGCAAACTACAGAGCTTCACTTATCTCCGTCCTCACGTGAAAACCCACATTCTTAGAGAAAAAACACACGAGTCTTCTTATTGCTGATTTTCTGCCCCGAACTATCACAAAAGGCTTGGAGACACTTATTAATAATGTTGAATTGATTAAGACTAGCATCCCCAAACAAAATTAAGTCATCCGCAATGCATAAATGCGAGAGCTCAGGAGCCTCTCTATTGAGCTTGATCGGTTTCCAAAAGCCATGATTAACAACGGTACTAATACGTTGTGATAGACGCTCAATATAAAGGACAAAGATGTAGGGCGAGAAGAGATCTCCCTGACGAATACCTCAAGGGAACAAACCCATCAAGTTCTTCACCATTCCATAAATTCTCATTCTTACCATGGATATGCATGTCGTGATAAGATTAACAATATGATCAGGTAGTCCAACATCTTCAAGAGTGTCCTTCACAAAGCTCCATTTGATTCTGTCATAAGTCTTTTCCAAGTCGATCTTGATGGCCATCCACCCTTTCAGACCCTTTTTCATCATTATCGAGTGAATGTTTCCTCGGCAATGATAATATTATCTGAGCTATGCCTGTCCGGCACAAAGTTACACTGCATAAGCTTCACTAACTTTCCCATGAGGCTTCTAATATGATTCGCTAGCACCTTGGTAACGACTTTGTAAGAAACATTACACAAACTGATCGGTCTCATCTATTTCAAACTAGTGATAGGTTTCACTTTAGGTATGAGAGTGATAAGAATCTCATTAATTTCCTTCATTCTTCCAGGCTCTTCAAAAATACGATGTATAAGGGTATAGAGGTCCGAAGCTATCTTATCCCACTGATTTAGTAAAAAAAATAGCCTGTAAGCCATCTCTCCCTAGTGCTTTAAAAATCCACATAGCAAAAACAACCTCTTTAATTCCCAAAATAGAAAAATTCTCCCCCAAAATACAACAATCATCATTACTCAGGTCAGAGAAAGCATTTCTAATAACAAAATTATAATCGAGCAGGTGGTTCATATATAAATCTAAATAAAAAGCATGAGCCATACCTTCCAAGATGCTTTTGTCAGTAATTAAATTTTCCCCCTATGTCAAGAAGGGAGATGATCTTATTTTTCCTTCTCTTGACATAGTTGAGCCGTGAAAATATTTTGTATTCCTGTCATCAAATTCTATCCACTTGCATCTCAATTTCTGGTATCATAGAATTTCTTCTTGGGCTAGTACTTTCTCATACTCTTTCCAAAGCTGGACTTAAAGGTCTTCAAGAAAAGAGTTACTAGCGTGAAAAAGGCTATTGGTGATCCCCTGTAACCTTCTAAGAATTCTGCTTTTTCTTTTATAGATATTGCCAAACCAACCAGCAAGAAACCTGAATAGTCTCTGTCCCCTATTAAGAGAAGGATTAGCAGCAATATTAAGACAGATAGGAGAATGATCAGACTTTAGGGGGAAGATGCTTCAGAAAAGCCTTAAGAAAGGTAAATTGCCAATTTAGGTTGCTCGAACCTCTATCAAGTCTTTCCATAAGATTTTCTCTCTTCCAAGTAAAAGGCTAGCCAATAAAACATAAATCAATCCGACTATACTCAGACACATAGCTTTGGAACTCATTACAAGCACCAGCATTAACTCTACTCGACCCACCATGTCATTCATGATCATACAAAATGGCATTGAAATCTCCAAAAAGGCACCAAGGAAGAGTAGTTCTCGGAGCCAACGATGAGATCGTGCTCCATAATGTTCTCCTAGAAACACGTTGTAGACTCCCATAACAGGCAGATAACAACCAAGGAGTAGAATTATTCCCAGAGACTCTGAGATGGACCAGTTGATAGTTATGCTCAAGAATAGTGACACTTCAAAAATTTTCATCCCGTAAGCACCAAATACCCCAGAGTGACCATTAGCATCCACAATAAAAGACCAATCAAATTCAATTTTATCTCTAATATTTTTTTCTTTGTGCCACTCATCTAAGTTTTGAGCAATATAACAAAACTAGCAGCATATTCCTTGCACATATCCCTAATCAGAGAATGAAAAGGCCTACCTCGAGTTTCCTGGAAATTCCAACATATGATATTCATTAAAACATAGAGAAAAAAGGGTCATGAAAGACCAAAATCACTTTTGGGTTTGAGACCCAAGTACTCGAGCAGCACTAGCGTCGGAAAGCTTCCCGATTTTCATCCAACTATTACTTGGATTATCCAATTTCGCAATTGGAGATGTGTTTGAGGTCAAAGTCACACCACATCCTGGGTCCGGTGGTCTTGACGAGGAAGATGGGATTTGGGTCTAATTTAAGAAATCGTTCTTCAACACATGAGCTTCCATAGGAGATGTACATTTTTTTTTCAACCTCGAAACCTCATTCCGCTATTTCTAAAGTTGTTGTATATGCTCGAGCATTAGCATTTCCATTTCTATTTCCTCCCTCTCTGTATTTTTATCTTTGTGATTGACCATGGGAGCACTCTCACTAGGTTCCCTTGCTTTGGGAGTGGGCTCGACTACCACCTTTGTCTTTAGCTTATTAGTCTTGTCATTGGGCTTGGACCTACCTGTAGCCATATGACTTGGTTTTTTTATCCTTTGAGAATTCTTCCTTGCTCCTTATTTAAGGTCCGTCTCCTGACTTCTTGTCTGCTCCACCACTGGTTATTAGTGGCTAAGAGAAGGAGAGGTTGAATCTTCACTTTCTTTTATGCTGAATAGTACTTTTACTTTTTCAAAGAAACTCAGGAGATGTTTTTACTTTTGTCTCGTAATGAGTTGAGAGACATTTTCATTTTGTCTCCTAAGTAATAGAAACAGAAATGAAGTAGAGAAGAAGGAATAACACCAGATGTATCCTAGTTCAGCTACTTAGTACAATGTAGCGTACATCCAGTTTCCATCACAACTATGATAGAATTTCACTATCTCTTTTTCAAGATTACAAACACCAATGTTTCTCTAGGATCTACCCAATCCTATATGGGACAAATTCAGATTCTAAACCTAATCCGAATTTGACTAGACCTCAATCTAACTTTCAACAGCAAAGTGCTAACCCAACTTGCAAGAGAATTCCCACAGGATCATGACACAAAACAGAAAGATATACAAAAAGAAACTTGAGACATCTTATGACTTTTTCTCACTGTTTATCTCATTGACTTTTTCTTCCGAACCTCACCATGTTTGCCTTTTACAATGAGACTTTGACAGAATAAACCGAGAAAAAAATATTAAATAAACTACATGAAGGAGAAGAGCTCTAATAGCTTGGTTAGCTATGAGAGTGAACTCTGTGCTTTTCACTTACTCTTCTTTTCTTCAATCCTTGGCCGTTCACCCTTAATATAGAAGAGTGAAGCTTCCAAGGTTGAATCAGGTTCAACCCTAATACTGTTTTTTTTCCAATATCAGAGATTAGCAACGGCTTCATCAGAGAGGAAAGAGAAGACAGAATCTGTTCGCATATAACTCACCTCTTTTCTCTCATCTTGTTTCTTCAAGCTTCTTCAATCTTGACCGTTCAGCTTGACTTTCGCCCCAAGTTTTGATTTTGAGCGTTGATGAACTTCTGACTATGGTTGACAACACCTCTTCCATAGTTGCTTCTTTTATGCTTGAGACATTGTGTCTTTTTTCTTGGTTTCTTGTCGTAGCACAAATGAGGAAATGAACTTTTGATGTGCTTTGACCGAGTGAGATTTTGCTACCTGACCGAAGCCCCTTCTTTTTGCTTTGATTTGGCAACAATCTGTTTGCCTTTCTTCAAAGCCTATCTTTTGTAGTTTCTATTTTCTTCTTTCTTTTTCTTTGATTGAGCGATATGACCGAAGCAAAGACAGAGGAGAGAGAAAAGAGAGGTAATGGCTTTCGGTAGAAGTTTCAAGGAAATTAAATTGAATTGAATTTGAAGTTTCAGTTACCAAGAGTGAGAGTAACCGTATGAGGCTTGTGGTCTCTTGGGTTTCTTTCTTTAATTCATCATACTTGGTTCATGGACTTGTGATTAGACTTTTCTTTTTTTTTCTTATTTCAAAGTTTAGTGACTAAATTTTGGATCAAGTTGATGATGAAATTTGTATTGATGGACATGGATTTGCTCATTTGTTTATTGGGCCAACATGGAACTTAGATTGCTTTCCTGTGCACTAAACAAAATTCATTAAACAAATAATTTGTAATAATTTAATAAACATCTAATCATTTTAATGATATTTTATCATCATTTTAATATTAATTTTTCAAACTCAATAATATATTTTATCTAAGTAATTGATTTAGTGGTTAATTTTTTGTGTACATATTATTATTATTATTATTAAAATACTATTTGCACCCATGAAAAATATAAACACTGTCAAATATACCCATATAAAAATAAAATGACAATTATAACCATAGAAGATGACTTTCGTGTGCCAAAAGTATTCGGACGTTAGTTATGCAATTGGTCTGTTATGATACTTTTGGCACATGTAAGTTATCTTCTGTGATTACAATTGTCGTTTTATTTTTATATAAGTATATTTATTTATAGATACAAATGATAATTTATTATTATTATTATTATCTTGAGTAAATGCCCAAAATGGTCCCTGAATTTCAAATCGGTATTCAATTTAGTCCTTGATTTTTATAAATGACCAACTAAATCCCTTAAATTCAGAAACGTGCATCTCTGTTAGTCCCTCGCAGAAGTGCCGTCTAAACGTTACTGATGTGGAACGTTAATTTCCATGTGGGCATTCCATTAAACGATGTCGTTGAAGGAGTGGATGCCCTAAATGTGTAAAACGACGTCATTTCAAATAACATCTTCTCCTCCTTTGAATAAACAATTCTTGTTAGTCCCCTTTCCATTTCAACGTTTTCCACCAAAACTTCAGAAAAGCTTTCTCTTCTTCTCTGTCCATTCATTCTTCCATACTTCCCACTCACATTTGCTCACCGAGGATCATCCTTAGAATATGTTCTCTCTGGTCAGTGAAGGAGTTATCGACGAAACATCACCTTCGTACACTGCCGAAGGTGAGAGGTAACAGTTCAGGTTGATCATTCTCTTCCATTTTTTGTTTTTCATTGAGGGTTCTTAATACTTATGTGTGAATGCGTTGTTGTATATGTAAGGGAGTAGTTTAGAATGTTGTGGTTGTTGATGGCGCAAATGTTAGAGTTTAGGGTTTCTAAAATGAAACTTGTAACCACATAAATCATAATCTGGTTTAAGTTATAGTCAATAGAAAGTAAATATATACATTCTTATTACAAATATAGTTGATTTCTAGTTCTTTGAAATATAGTTGTTTTGCGGAAAAATGATTAGTCCTGTCTGTTTTGTGCATTGTGCTGTAAACTTCAGATGCTTGATCGATTGAAACTTGTTTTTCACCATGGTGGAACGTTTGAGACAGATCCTGGTGAAAATTTTATCTACACATCTGACTTGTATGATGAATGGGTTGGAGTCGATGAAGACTATCTTGACGTGTTTGCAGTAACAGGTTATTATAAAAAATTGGGGTATGATAAGGCTGAAGCATGTTGGTTTTTGGACCCTAAAGATGGGTTGGATTTTAGTCTTAGGAGATTGCAAGTGGACCAGGACCTTGTTAGTATGATCAAGCACTGCCATGAGAATAACAACGTCATCCACATCTATTTTGAGCACGGACCTTCGATTCCTGATATAATTGATGTAATGGAGTTGTTTGACGAGGATCATGCTATAGGCCAGAAGGTCGGAATGGAAGGCATGGAAGAAGATAGAGTAGAAGGTGTTGAATCTGTGAAGAAAACCAACACAATATTAAGTCAACTTGAAGAACCAGTTACCTTTATCCCAGTTGAACTGAAATCCACTACACCAAGTCCACTGTCCCCTACCCACTGCCCCCTAACCCATTGACCCTAGCCTACTGCCTCCAAGCCCAGTGCCCCCCAGCCCACTGCGAACAGCCCATTACTCCCAAGCCCATTGCCCCCCAACCTGCTGCCCCCCAGCCCACTCCTTCCAAGCCTATTCCACCAAAATCAATTGTCCTTAGTTTTAATGTCCACAAATCATGTTCACAAGCGAAGTCCCCTAAATCTCTATCCCAACCAAATCCCATTACATCTAAACCCATATCTCAGAAAGTTTGCTCTCAACCCACTTCCTCAACCAACAACGCACAAATCAAGAAACCCAGTGCATCAAAGAAACAATCCAAGCCTATTAACTTTAAATTCAACACATCTACAAAAATGCCTAGAAGGTATATCACAAGATCACAAGGCTGGAGAAAGCAAGCAAGCAAGGAGCCAGTTCACTTGAATGTTGATAGCTTATCTGATTCTTATGAGTCTGCAGAGGACAGTTTATACAAGCCACACATGCCACTTGACTCTGTGGACTAAAGTAGTGACAACAATGATGATGTTGGTCCTACCAGTGATAGGAGAAAGAGGAAGACCGGCAGTGACAATGACAAAGGCAAGAAAAATATTATTAATGATGAAGATACTTCTTGTTCCCCTTCAATGGATGCATCTGATTATGAGAAGGAGGTAGATGATAATGAGAAAGAAGAAAACTTGCAATGTGTGTAACGTATATTTTTTAATGTGCATATGTATTGACTTTATTCTTTTTCTGTTGGTGATGTAATGCATGAATCTGTATGGCAGTGTCTTTTTCAGATGATAGCTGGAAATTTGATGAATTGAAGACTCCACCAGACTCTGAGGATGAAGCAGACCCAGCTGTGAATTCCATCTTCAATGATACTGCCAAGTTTGGACATGTGAGATTAGAGCTAGGTAAGGAGTTTACCACTAGGGATGCTTTTAAGAAAGGGGGTTAGAAATTATACATTACAAGATGGTAGGGGTGTAAGGTACAAGAAAAATGATACTACTAGATGTAGAGTGGTATGCAAGAATGAAGATTGTCCTTGGATGGTGTTTTGTTCTTATAGCAAATCGAATGGATGTTGGCAGATTAAGACCTTTAATGATGATCATACATGTGAGAGAACTTTCAAGAATAGATGTGCAACTAGGTCTTGGGTAACTGATGTACTTGTTAAGAAGGTTAGGAAGCTCCCAACATTTAGACACTGTGAGGTTTTTAATTACTTTAAAGAAAAAACTAGAATACAACTGTTTAAGACTACAATTACAAGAGCTTTGGGTGATGCAAGGAAAATAGTGAGGGATGATGAAGCTGCAGAATATGCTAAACTTAGAGATTATGCAGAAGAGCTGTTGAGATCTAATCCGGGTTCAACTGTCAAGTTAGGTGTTAGTCCAATGCCTAACGGAGAAGGTGTATTTGAAAGGTTTTATGTCTGTTTGCATGGATGCAAGAAAGGTTTTGTGGGTGGATGTAGACCCTTGATAGGACTTAATAGGGCTTTTTTAAAGACCTATTATGGAGGATGGCTGCTGTGCGCCATGGGTTAGGACGCGAATAATCATGTTTACCCAATTTCATGGGCAATTGTTCATAGGTAACAAAGGTTGCTAAAGATGCTGCAAATAAGGGTGACACTGGTTCTAAAGGTAACAAATGTGAGGTTGTTACTGAAGAATGTGAGGTTGGTGCTGAAGGATGACAAATTGATACTCAAACAGAAGTTGCTGCTGAAGGGGGTTTAGGAGCTGAACAAGAACTTGCAACTCAAGTAATAATAGTATTAAAAACATTAATAAAAATTAGAGCTTGAGTTAATAAATCTGGAAACAAACAAATCCATTTTCTTGTTAACTTGAGAGGATATGTTTTTGGTCAACTAATATGATTCTTGACAGTGTCATCATCCATATAATGATACTTTTATTGTTGTTTATGATATCATAGGCTGCAAAGACTACAAAGAATGTCAAGAAAGGGCATCTAAGAACTAAAAGTGAGAGACACATAGACAAACTCCCTGTCAAGAGGACAATTTCATCCACTGCTGCTACTGTTGCGGCTGCTCCACATCCAACTGAGATTTCAAGAGAGACTATTCAAGGAGCTAGTGCAGCAACCTCTGAAAAACTGGCCTCCTTCTTGAAATTTGTTCCAACTCCAGGATTCAACCCACCAAGAAAAAATGTCTAACTAGCACAAAGTGTAGTGGCTTTTTGAGTTCATGTTGTTGTAGTTGAATGCTATGGTTAAACAATCCTGTCTTTTTGTAATGTAACCTTTGAAACCTGTATGCATGGCCTTTGAATGTTATTATGGCCTATGATGTTTTGGGTTGTGATAGTATGTTATGCACAATGTGCTTTAGCACAAACAACACTTGTTCCATATTCCGGAATTAGTTATGTTAAATTAATGAAGTTTTTGGTTTAGTTCATGTTATGATTTATCTCTTTCTAGTTTAGTTGAACACAATTTTAGCAGAATAAGTGCAGCATCAAGAGTTGAACTCATGTCAAATTAGTGTTTCATTTTATTTCATTCCATCTTCATCAAGACATTACATACCACTTAAGAAATTTAAAATTTCATAACATAATCATCATTTCTTGAATATAAACCCCAACAAACTAAAACCTAAACACACACCAAAAGTAACTACAGAAGCTAGCAGCACCATCGTCATCATCATCACGGTCTTAACATCACTCTCCAAGCTTGTCATCCTCCAACTTAAATCATGCAAAACTTCTAGTGGAATGGGTGTTGCACAAACTTGTTCTTCACATCCATGAGCCCAACAAAAAAAAAATTACAATGAATTTCATCCTGCAAAGTAAAAAATGCAGGTGAATCCAAACTCAAACTCAAACCATCTTAACATTGTCTTCACAGCCATAACCTTACCTCATAGTTCGGACAACCATAAAATGGTCTACCAGAATTTTCTGCCGTTGTTGAGTACTTCATCACTGTTCGAAGCCCGCAATTACAGAAAACAACGTTCTTACCTTCCCTATTGCGCATTCCTTTGTTGCCATAAGGTCTGCCTGCAGAGTTGTTCCTACTTGAGCTACTTTGACTTCTCTCGCCACCACCCATCATCACTCACACAAACAAAAAATCAATTTGGGTTTTAGGGCGAAGAAGAGAAGGAGAGTCGAAAACAGAAGAACATAGCATACAGTTTGAAGAAGGGAAGATAATTAGGGTTTTATAATTGAAATGGACTAATTTGGGTAATATTAGGCAATTCCAGATACCAATTTGAATCAAATTCAACTTTGGCATACATCAGCATACAGCTGGAATGCCCACATGACAGTTAACGTTCCACATCAGCAATGTTTAGACGGCACTTCTGCGAGGGACTAACGAAGACGCACGTTTCTGAATTTAAGGAATTTAGTTGGTCATTTATAAAAATTAAGTACTAAATTGAATACCAATTTAAAATTCAGGGATCATTTTAGACGTTTACTCTTATTATCTTTGTCGGATAAGTATTCCCTTTATAAATATTCTTGTCTTGTTGTAATGGGGAATATCCTCAAATCCAAGTGTAACAACTAATAAATTGCACTGTTAATGTTATAATAAAATAGTGTCAAATGGAATACTGTCATACTGTTAACAAGGACGGCGAGTACCACTGTCTTTTCAAAGGAAAACAATTCTTCCGGTGGCTTTTTGTCAGCCGCTAATTTTGTCTATTTATACCGCCAACCAATCTTATATATTATCTTATTCTATATAAGAAATTACAAAATTAATTTTTATTCTAACAAATAATTTCAACACCAAGATCTTGCTGTTACTTGGACCTGCCAGTTTATACACATTATCTAATGACTCAAAATTGTCACAATTAATCAAATTATATATACCCATCAACTTGATATTACTTAGATTATACTTTACACGTTAATTGATAACGGTTTTCAAACCTCAAATTAAACATGGTTTAGGTTTCAAAGCTAATTTTCAACCTTAATCTACGGTCTAAATTTAAATTCCCTTTTGTGCGATACGTAATATATCATTATTATGCATGGCGGAGGCTGCTTATTCTTCCTTAGCTTGCTCAATTTTTCTAATTTGGGTAGAAATGAAACATATGTCATTGAATTAACACACTAGCCATGATAAAGACCTTGTAAAGGGGATATAATATGTTGTTGACCTTGTACTTCATTGGTTGTTATGCTAAAAGGAATATTCAATGAGTAATAATTTGTAAGTATCTCTTAATCCAAGTTTTTGTATCAAGAAGTAAAGTAATGAAGTATGATATTTTAAGCAGTCATAGATTGAGGGTTACTTAACCGAACAAATTCAGAAAGCCGTTTCAACTTTCAATTACCAAGATTAGACTAAGGAAGTTTCAACTGAATGCGTAACTTGGAGAATTTTTTTAAAAATTAATTGATAGATGTACGCATACCAATACCAATACCATTGTATTGTAGCTAGTAGCAAGTAGCTAGCTCATGCGGTTTTCTCTCAATAAGAAACATTCCTCAGTTGAAAAAGGAAGAAACATCGTAGAGGCCACTAAAGTTGATCAAAACATAGAACATTCTAAACTAGGTCAAATTCTACGTGTGGAACTGGAAATTCTGGAATAAAATAAAATAAAATAAAAGGCATATATCCACCTGAAGAAGAATAATCAAAGCACGCGATTTGTCAATTTTTCGTTGCGAAACAACCGACACACAAGACTCCAGCTTGCATTGCCTACTTCACAAATCACAACGCGCAATCCTACTGCCCACCAACCCATCTTATCCCCACGCCCCAAACACCCTCTTACCCATGTTTTCTCTTCTTTTTCTCTCTTCTAATTAGCTTTGCTCATTTTTTAAATCGGTGAAGACTTATATTATGTTATCTTTGGTATAAAATTGATAATTAAAAATGATTAAATAATTTAGTATATTTAATAATTTTTAATTATTAATTTCGCATGATATGTGACTTTTGACCTTCTTAATTTTATGCTTTTTTTTTTCTCTTTTTGTTTAGTGTATATTATCTATACACATGGAATCGATTCCTTATCAACTGTTATAAGAAAAATAATTCCATTCAAATTCAATTCTCCTAAATTTACAAGTAAGAATAATTCGATCAACCTAGAGAAATAAATGAATATATATCTTTTGAATCGTCCAATCTATCTGATATATTTAGATTAATCTATATATTACTTAAAAAATTACCTTAGTCAGCTAGGTTCTATTGAATGTACCTGTTACCTAGATTATTTTTTTATTTGTAATTTTTTATATAGTAGGAATACATAAGGAGTACATAGTATATAAGGGGTTAAAAAAATACAAATAAAAAAAATAATCTAGGTAACGGTACCAAAAAAAATGTTATCAAACTAAAGAATCAGAGAATTGTTTTGACGAAATCAGAGAGCATTTGCAATGTTCTTGTTCATCATCCTCTGCGAAATTTGGTTGCGCCACATCCTGAGAAGAAGTAAGATCCTTTGCTCTAAGTGCTTGAGCTTCCCAATTGGTTAGAACCAAAACAAACGTCATAGTCACCATACATGAACCCTGAGCACCCAATAGGCCAAGCCACAATCCTTTAAAGTCAAAACCACCATAGAAGCTTAACCAAACCGCAATGGGCATTCCCACAAGGTAAAAGCAACCTAAGTTTATGTTGGCTCCCAGTTTTGGTCTTGCCGTTCCCCTCAGAACACCGCAAACCGTCGTTTGAGGACAGTTTCCGAGCTCGCACAGCCCTATGATCGGCAACACCATTGACGTTAGAGCAATGATCTGTGAATCCTTTGTGAACATCGAAGCCCACACGTTCCTCACCGAAATTGCAAACACCAATGCGGAGAATCCCAATAAGAAGCTGAAACAGAGTCCCACAATTGCTGCAAGCTTCGCTCTCTTGGGATTCCCTGCACCAAGTTCGTTTCCAACTCTTGTAGACACGCCGAAGCTCAACGAAGATGGGAAAATGTATATCAATGCAGTTGTTTGGATCAAAACCCCCATTGACGCAACGGTTGCTTGAGGATTGATCAACAAGCCGCAGAGTAAGATCATAATCTCGTACCACCACCATTCCAAGCACACAGAGACGCAGCTAGGAATCGCGAGACTCAGTAGTTGCTTCCATCCCTTGAAGCATTCAGAAGAAACACCGGTCCATGTCTTGGTGTGAATCCCTGAAACCCATATGTAGATAATCAGAGACGCCACAAGGTTGAAGTTCGTCCAAACAGCGCCTAACGCGATTCCTCTGATTCCAAGGCCAAGAACAGAGACTAGTAGGTAGTTGATTGGGACGTGGAGAAGAATCGAAAGAAGCGCGGTGTATGTAAGAGGGAGAGTTATGGATTGGGTTCTGAGATAGATTCTGAGGGGATGGAGCAGCGATTGCGCAAGGAGATCGGGAAGAGAGAAGAGAATGAAGGATTGAGCTTCGGTGGCTATGTCGTGTTGCTGGCCACAAAAGAGGAGAATCTTTTTCATGTTAAGCCAAAGAGCGGCAATGAAGGTTGAAGTGAGGAGGAGGAGAAGCACTGTCCTCTGCATGGTGAGGCCCAAGAGCTTGTACCTTTTGGCGCCAAAAGCCTGGCCGCAGATTGGGTCCATGCCGACGGCGAGGCCGGAGAGAAGAGAGTAGCCGGTGATGTTGGCGAATCCAATGGCTAGAGAGCCTCCGGCCAAGGCAAGGTCGCCGAGGCGGCCGAGGAAGATCATGGAAATGACGGAGCGAGAGTAAAGTAGTAGGCCAGTTAGGACCATGGGTAACGATATCTTGGCTATGCACTTTGCTTCTTTGATTGCTTCTGATAAATGATTGGTTGTGTTGTTTTTGTGGGGCTTTTGTGTTGTTGTTGGGGTTTTAGGGATCAAATGAGTAAGCATGTCAGGGGTTTTTCCTTCTTGCCCTTCATTGCATTCACGCATACACATAGTTGTAGCTGTGGAAGATGATGATAACTTGCACATGGCTGTGTGAGAGAGAGAGAGAGAGAGGTGTTTGTGTTTCTGAGAATCCGCGAGAGTGTTGCAAGCAAGGTTGGGTTTAAAAGGGGAGATAATACTGTTTTCAATTTGGACTTGTTTGCAGCAAATACGGACTCGCTATTTCTGCATCAAACCAT
>NC_029776.3:12036232-12038515 GCF_000817695.3 Arachis duranensis
ATAAAAATAAGTCTATTAAATTTTTCTTAAATAATTTTATACCGTTTTTCAATCACATCATAATTTTTTAAATAGTATGAAAGTAAGTTAAAAATTTATATTTACACTAAATAAAACTATTTAAATACTCTATTATTATATCTTCTAACAATGACAAAATTAATCTAAGAACAATTTAGACATATTATAAGTTATAAAAAAAATGTTGTAAATAAATGATAAAAATGATAGAATTTACCAATATTTATATATTTAAATTTAATAGATATACAAATTACTCACTAATCTAGAAATAAGAATTGTGAATATTCTAGGAGTACCTAGAATGCTTTTTTTTTATATTTTCACAGAAAAAGTTTAAACATGTAACTATCATAAATTTTTATTTTATTTTCAATTTTAAAAGCGTATTTTTATGACCAACCCACTTTACTACTACTTGTGAAAAAGTTAAAAAAAATATTATTATTTTGAGGTTAAATCACTCTAATCTTATTCTCATTGTAACAAGTAACATCATTAAACAGAATAAAAGTCAGAGACAAAGTATTAATTTAAAAAATGAATTAAAAGAGCATTAAATAAATATTTAATTACAGTACTTAAATTGAGAAAGACGATAGGTAGCATGAAGAACGTGTCGGAATTTGTAGCGCATAGGAAGAAGAAAGAAGAGTTGAGGTTAGAGGTTTTTTACTTTTTCAGGAAAGGACCCACAGTCAAAATGGAACCTTGACTTTAGCTTAGGATTTTTTCTAGCTAGAATTATTCAGTTCAATGCTATGTCGGCAATTAATATCATTTAAGTTCATTTTGTGTGTTTTTGGATATATTTAATTTGATTTTGACAACACCCTACCTTACAGTTTTCTGTACATTAAGGTCTTTGTAGTTTCAAATTAAATGTGTTTGCAGTTGAAATATAAAACATGGGTTAAGTTACTATGGCTAACATTAATTTGGAGCCATACAAATTAAATTTTTCCCATACAAAATGAGATGTACTCTTTTATGTCGGCCAAACCAAATTTTATCATATCGTATGCAAAACTTATTGTAGTTCACCCATTTGCATAGAGTAGAAGGTGATTTATTCAATTAGTAAATAAGCCGTAAAAAATTTTCTTAACACCCCCAAAATTGCATTATGCTGTAGATTTTATTTTTATATCATTTATATTTTACTATCTCAACTGACCGCATTAATTAAAATTTTTTATTTGTTTTTCTCATAAAAATGTTTTTAGTTAGTAATTACATTTTCTTTTAAGAAAATATACTATACTGATTATTACTTTAATGTTTTATTTTTTATTTTATTGCCTTTTATGTATTTTAAATCAGAGACAATAGCGAATAAAAACACGCTTGAGGCAGCAATGAATAAATCCTAAGGTCACCCATCAAAAATGACATGAGCAATACTTGAATGGAATAGAAGATTCTGGCCGTAATATGTAAGTTCATACTAGCAGTACTCTTATACTGGAAGAACTAGACACATTTGTCTTTTATCATTACGGTTCAATTCATTTTCAAAAATCTTTTAGAAATATTTTTTTTAAATAAATTTATTTTTCTTTTCATACATAATTATATTAATAAGTATATACAAATTTTAATAGAACTCAAATAAACCTATATGTAAACACCCACTCCCATATAAACAGTTAAACACACATAATAAAAATAAAAGAATATATACATGTTCTAAAACAAATAGATAGGTATGGCTGGTTTTTGTTCATTATAACATGTATTATACATGGATAAATAAGTTTACAGGGATCAAACGGCTTATGTCACATTTTTTTCTGTCTAATGGCTAGAAATTTGACATATAAATTAGGTCAACAAAATAAAGCATATGCATGTGCTTCAAACACTTTAAAATATCTTTAAAAGAAATTACTTATTATTAAGTCTTGAACAATAATAAAGGGTTTTACTGTCAAATATAAAGGTTAAAATTTCAATTCTCCTTGTTATTCATTCTCACAGTCACACATCTTTGTCATTAGCCTATCATTTTCTTTTGCTCTTTTAGAAGTCATCTTACTAGACTTTCATTTCTATTATTTTGATAAATATTTTTAAATCATACTATTATTTTTTTAATTTAGATCCGTCCACCTATCAACTCTTACTAAAAAAATTGGAATAAAGTAATAGTTTTAGCCTGTTTATTTAAACAAAAATAAAAATTTTAAATTATAAAATTTGTGAAAGTCATTTTTATGTAAAATTATTAATATTTAAAAATTTTTTAAATAATAATTTTAT
>NC_029776.3:12039268-12079497 GCF_000817695.3 Arachis duranensis
TATCTGTAACGGATTATGACAATAACTCACCTTCTTTGGTGGTGGATTGTGACAAGATAGGCGGTGATGACCGCTATTTATACTAGCCAAGTAGGGCCGTTTAGAGATAAAAATTACTCTGCACTTCTACCTCTGTCGACTCGTGGTGGGAGAATTTAAAAGTTAAAAATAATGATAACATAAAAAGAATATTATATAGAGAAAAAAAGAAATAATAACTAAAGGAGAGATGATGAGTAGTGGTCAAAGTAAAGCAAAGACGGTGTGAATGAATGACATGGCCATGGAGCAGCCTACGTGTACGACTCTTCTTTGTCTCTTTTCTTCTTTGAACACTGTTCCTACTACCGTGTCCATTATGCGCACGGCCACAACTAAACATTATTCAAATCAATCCGGTGAATTATTATTTTTTATTTCTAAACCAAAAGGAGGCTTTGTATGATCCCAACTTCCATTTAGTAATCAGTTGTTTGTTTGTGCAAAAGGGTACTTACTTACCCTACTCATTCACACGTGTCTCTCTCTATCTCTTCAATTTTATAATGTACTATCTTATTGGTGGATTCACTAAATAAGGTCACCACCACATTCAAGCAATATTTTATGTTTTCTTTTAAAAATCACAATGCAAAAGCTATTGAAAGCAAACAGAATTTAATAATAATTATTAGAATAATTAAATATTTTATATTAGAATAATAAAAAATATTTTATAATAATATAATTCATTTATTTATAAATATTAAATATGTATTTTTATATAATGACGCATGAGGTTAATTTTTTTATATTTTTGCAAAAAAATATTGTATATTGAAAAAGATCATAAAGAGAAAGAAAAAGAGGGGTGCTACGCATACAAGTTATTTGGTTTAAGTCATACAAGTTGGGAGAAACTTAACAAAAAGCACGCTGGCTCATATACGATTTTCATGGCGTGGTTCGCATTCCTCCTTCTTCTCCTCCTCTTCCTTCTTCTTCTCCTACTCTTCTTCTTCTTCCTCCATGAAAACGAGTTTTTTTGTCAAATTTGTTCGATCTCCTTGCCTTTTCATTCGTTGTTTTATCTGCGTTTATCATTGGTATTCTTACTTCGTTTTTTTTTCGATTTTCATGGTTTCTAAAATCAAACTTTGAAATTGTTTTGAAGATAATGGAATTTCATAAATACACCCAAACGATTATAGAAATACACCCAACCGATTACAGAAATACACCCAAACGGTTACAGAAATACACTCAAACGGTTACAGGAATTTACCTAAACGATTATAGAAATACACCCAAAGAATTACAAAAATACATCCAAAGGATTACAAAAATACACCCAAAGGATTTAAAAAATACATCCAAGGGATTTAAAAAATACACCCAAAATTTGTTGAAGTACACCTTATGCATAATTCAGAACTCTTCTTCTTTCTCCTCCTCATCTTTTGCTACTTCTTCTTCTTCATTTTCTTATTTCATATTCTCATAATTCTTTTTTGGAAGAAAAAATCAAACAAAGAAGAAAAAATACATAATGTTGCAAAATCAAAAGAAGAATGAGGAGAAACACAACGATGAAGATGAAATACTTCAAAAACGAAGAAGAAGAAAGAAGAAGAAGAAGAAAGAAGAAGAAGAAGAAGGAGAAGGAGAAGGAGAAGGAGAAGGAGAAGGAAAAAGAAGAAGAAATAAATGACTTGTATGACTTGTATGAGAAAACGCTTGTATGTGAAGAATTTCTCAAAGAAAAATATAAGCAAACAACTCCTAACCAGTATAATTATAATTAATAATAATTAATTTTGTATTTTTTAAAATAAAATTTAAATAATCACTAATTAATGATAGTTAATTAGTATGGAGTGCAATTCAAAATGTTTGTTGGCTTATTGTTGGTTAGACTCGTTTTAGTTACCTAGCAGAATTAGAGAAAGTATAGATAAATAATGTAAATGTTGAACAACGTTGAACAACGGTTTAAAAAAAAGATTAAATTAATTATGAAAAAGTATAGGTAGACAATGAAAATATTAAATAATGTGAATAATAGATATATTGGATGTTCATTTTATTAGGTGTACGGATGGTTATTTTAATATTAAAATTTAGATGGTTAATTTGAAGATGTAGTGTGTTTTTATTTGATTGGTAGTTGTTCATGTTGTTCAAGATGATCATTGTTTATCTAACACTCCCCATTAATTATTAAAATCAGATTCTCAATTTATTAAAATAATTAATTTTTGAATTTAAATTATTAGGGTTAGGCAACATAACCTCCTCTTAATATACCGTCACATCACGTTTCCATATCATCTCAACCCTCCTCTCCCTTCTCTACTCACATCATTGTTCATCCCGACAGTCTTTCCCTCTGCCGCTTAGCCCGACATGCCTCTACCTCCGCCGGTAAGCTCGACGTGTCTCTCCCTCCAACGCTCAGCCCAACACGGCTCCCACCCACTCGTCCATTCAATGTTGTTGCTGTTTTCGCACCACTCTTCCATAGCGGCATTGTTGTAGTGTCGCGCCACCGGTATGTCGTTCCGAGGCGCCGTCGTTCCGAGGCGCCGTAGTTCCCAGTAAAACCCGCTTGAGAGTGAATCATTGATGGAGCCATCAATCCGTTCATCCTGTCGCGCGCATTCCCCATGGGCCACTGCAGCCATCTCGCGTTCCACGGGCGCTGGTATTGTCTCGTCGCTATTTTTCCTCCGTTTCCGTGGTTCTCCTCCCCCTCTTTTTTTCTTCTTCTTCTTTCCTTTTTTCGAATGTGATTTACATTAAGAACAAACATCCTATTTGCAGGAAAAATAAGTATCTGGATTGGATTTAAATAGATATAATAAAATTTACTAGATGTTTATTTTACTAGATATGTGGGTGATATTTTAAAGTGAATGTTTATTTAATTTGGATTGGATTTAAGTAAATACAATAAAATTTGTTGGATGTTTATTTTACTAAGTATGTAGATAGTTATTTTCATTCTAAATCAACGTTCTTGATGGAGAAAAAGTTTGATGGCATTGAAGCTAGCTGGTAAGAAAGAATCTGACGGTGTAATGAGGGTTTGGGAAGAGAGTATGCAACGTTAAAAGAGTTAGAATGTGGATGATTAAAATATAAAAGCTGGAAGTAAAAGATTTTTGGGAGTATAATTTGTGATGAATTATTTTTTTTGCTTTTCTATAATGAGCTAAGAGTGTAGTTTCTTGTTCACGACTTCACATTATTCAAAAATGTTGTTAGTTACTTATATTTTTCCTTATTCAAATATTAGTTGTCTAGCTAGCGCAACCAATATAACTAAATGATCATTACTGTATGCAAATTACGTATTTGTGTTTATTTAACCATCTGATAAATATAAAGATAAAAAAATCAACTTTATCAAATATTAATAAAGGAGATGTCTAAATGGAAGATCGACTTTTGCATGTTCAAAGCATCGTCGTTCGTTTCGGGTCGCCTTCAAACATATCATTATTGTTGAATAATCCATGATGCTAGTGCTATTATGCTAATGGACCCTTTTTTTTTTCTTTTTGTTTGACGAGTGGACTTGGTCGCTTAATTTGGGTTATTATCTACGCTTTCCTTTAATTTCGTGTTCTGTGGAATGGTTCAATGGGCACATGCAGTAGTGGCGCTGGAAATGATTCAGCATAGTGTATGTATATGTTCCGTTTGCACTAAGCCAATTGGTGTATTTGTAAAAATTTCATGGATATATACTTGCATAATNNCTTGAATAATAATACTCAAAAAAAAAAAAAAAAAAACAACAACACTTGAATGCCCTCATATTCGTTTATGCTCAAAATATAATTATTATTATTATTACTGGGGTTCAATTCAGTTTCTTAATCAATTAAGTAACTAAGGAATATACTAGATAAGTAACTTTAATTTGTCAAAATGAGTTACATGGAAGAACACGGGTTTGTCTTTTAGAGTAGTGTACGTTATTTAGCATCAAAATTTGACGCATAGACTAATTAGGCAACTTGACTAGTCAAAGTTATATTATTAATGTAAGCAGCATGGCAAGTTTGGCAACGGTAGTGGTAAATATTGGTGATGGCTTCTTAAAATAAAATGGGTCAGAGGGCCTAAACTGCTCCATTCTTATTAATTGTATGGTGGCTCTGTGACCTCTAGCTTCCATAAAACTACTTTTGCTGATTCAATAGAAAGTGTTATTGTGAAAATAAAAATTAATTTCTTTTAGATCATGCCATACATTTTATTTAAAAAAGTAAAATGGTGTAATATTATATGAGAAATGTTAAAATGTCATTAGAATTTATTATTTTTGGCCTTCAGTTAATTATCAATATTTAATAATATAAGATAAAAAAATATTGTTAAATTACTAAACTTAAAAAAAACTACACTAAAAAAATTGAGTAGATGATTGAGTGAAAAATCAATAAATTCTAATATCCCTAGCATTATTGATATTATATTATCAATGAAAATAGTCTGAATGTATAGTTTGAATTTAATTGCATAATTGTGTTTGTTGACGATAGTATCAAATTTGCTCCACATACATTTCGTATAAGTTAATATTTTGTTATTTTATTTTATTTAAATAAAAGAGTGTATGTAGCTTTTGTCGCTTTGTGGTTGACTGAGTATAATGCAACTATCTCATCATCACTGATAGTGAGTAGTGATTTTTAATTTGAAGGACGAAGAATGTATATATGTCTTTGACTTTGTTTTTTTTTTTTTTTGAGTGTGTGGAGGTTTCTGGCTTTCGGGTTGCACTATATACGAATGTGGGAGTGGACCATTACATGATTTAACAGAACTCTTACCTGGTCAAACTAAAAAAAAACATTCTCGATCCATTGAGAATGTAATCCAACTCCAAATTAAAGTTGGTAGGGAACGAAAAAGGACAATTATTCTCTAGAAACCTTGTAGTTCACTCCTTCATTTGGTTGTCCCAAAAGTGGTCTTGTCAACTACATGTATGTGATCAACTGAAATTAATGTGTGCCTAATTAGCCTATGATGACCGTTGTTATCGTTGCTTCTCTCATTGCTGAAGTAACCGTCTCACGTTTCTTCGCTACAAGCTAGGAGAAGAACATTCAATGCAAATTTGCATTTGAATCATTTAATTTGTGACACCATAATTAAACATCTCTATAGCCACTCACGATGATTCTCACTAATATTATATATGTTCATGGAGAGTATAATAAGAAATAAAATTAAAACTTGAAATGAAAGATAAAAAAGCCTCTATGTTTTAAAATAATATATCAAAATATTAATAATAAAACAATGTGGTTAACAAATATGAAAAATGCTACTTGTACAACACTAATCAGCCTTTAATCAGCCTTTAATAATATTTAATTATTTTTTTATTAAAACACTCTCCTATTTTTTAAGTACATATCTATAAATTAATTTAATTTAAGGAAAAGTATGTGGAACCAAAAGGAGATCAGCCAAAAGATAAACAAAACAATATTAAATTAATTAATTTAATTTTTATTTAATTTTTAATGTTTGTTATTAATTGTCGTTTTGAATAAAATCTCTCATTGACTAATATGTTTCAAATCCCCAATAACCACCCCTGAGATCACAGAACCCTTTCAGCAAGCCCGATCCAAAATTTATTTTCCCTTTTGTCAAACACAAATTCGAAAAATACATAAAAGAACATTCATTTAATATGAAAAAGAAACATTCTCATACTTAGTAGAAGAAACATCCATATATATTAACTCAGTAGAGATTTTGAATTCATTAAAAGGTATTTGGCTGGATTTTGGCTGATATGCTTTTGGTTCCCTAGCTTTACTCTTAATTTAAATATTAAAATCGAAAATGTCTCTAACTACTTGTACACTTCATAGGAGAAGTAGTTATTGGGACTTTGACGTGGGGTAAGCTTCACATAACAAATACAGCGGGTTATTCCTTTTTTTCCGTAACACTCACTCACCCTGCATAGCTGAAGCCTCCTCTCAGTTTGATTTTATTTGATGTTCTCCTAAAATTTAAGAGAAAAGATTTAGCTGATATGATCATAAAAATTGTGTTTTTATTTTTCAATTATAACACATCTAATAGTATAATATTATATACAAAATATTTTTAAAATATATCCAAAATCGTAAAATTCTAGTTTTTACGTCTTATTATATACAAAATATTAATCTCTTACTTATTGTACTTTTGATAAAATGCAGGATCTGTTTCAGTGATGAATGATCGAATATAATTATATACACAAATTAAAATATTTTCAATTGTAGTTTCTTTTTCAATTGTAACACATCTAAAATTATTAAATTATACAAAAAATATTTTTGAAACACATCCAAAATCATAAATTTAAAATTTAAATTTAAACACTAAAAAATAATTGTAACACATCTAAAATTATGAAGTTATATAGAAAATATTTTTAGAACACATCCAAATTCATAAATCTAAAATTTAAATTTAAACATTAAAAAACAATTGTAACACATCTAAAATTATGAAGTTATATAGAAAATATTTTTGAAACACTTCCAAAATTCAGAAATTGCACATGCAAAAATAATTTAGCATTGTAATATATATGAAAATATCTTCAAGCCATTTATTCGATTTTTATTTTAAAAAAATAAAAAACTTATACAGAATAATAAAGAAAGTAATGGTGTCAGAAACCCATCCAAACTTTAGGTAAGTTTTCGGCGGGAACGAACGACGACGTTGATGCGGACGGACGAAGAGGAGAAGGAAGACGGCGATGAAGATGAATGTTGACGAAGGGAAATGCAGCATTGTGAATGAGTGCCGAGAAGGAGGAAGGCAGCATCGAGAATGAGCGCGGAAGTGGAAGGTGAGCGGATGAACGGCGGCAGAGGATGATTTCTCTGGGTTTTCGATGTGCGCCTCTGGATTTTCGATGTAGGACAAACGTAATTTCTCTACTTCTTTAAAAATTTTAGTTTTATTTAGTTTGTATTTTGAATATGTATTTAATTTTAAAAAGACACTAAATCTATTCATAATTTTTAAATATATTTGTTTTAATTTTTTTAAAATTATTGTAATAAAAGGCTGAATATTGTACCATTTTTAAAGGATACCTAGTTGAATTGAACAAATATTATCATTTTTTGACTCGTACTTGGCCAACAATAATTTGCACGTTTATTTATAGACATTTTATACGTAAAAAATATATAATTTACACTTATATTTATTAGAATTTTATATACATAAATCAATATAATTTGCATTCAAATTTTTTAAAATTTGCATATATAAATTAATAAAATTTATTTATTAAAAATAATTAAATATTTATACTGATTAAATAATAATAAAATATACTAAAAACTGTTGATTTTCAATAGTTTTTCTTAATAATATATAGAAAAAATTTTAATGTTTTTAATAGAAAAAAATAGATAAAAAATATGGAACTTTTGAGATCTAATTGGGATCTATAATGAAAAATAATACTGCCCCTTTCTAAGAAAATTCTAAAAGTCAGATAAATGTATTCTTGATATCATTTAATTAACATATATGGTTGGCCCAGACCAAAAAGAAGAATTATTCTCACTGTTTTTATTAGTTTGGTCAAACCTCAGAAGACTTTAGACTTAATCAAAATCAACCAACAACAAGAAGTCACATTCCACTACTGTTCCACTAAGATGGCGCAGGGCCGCGCTCTGTTAACGATTACATATAAACATTTAATTGTTTTTTTTCCTGTTTTTGTTACTATGTTTTATGGAATTTTAAATTAAAGTTTAATTAAAAAATTAATTATTTTTTATTTAATATTGATTAATTTTTTAAATTATTATTTTATTATATATTTTAAATTTTTAATCTTAAATGTTAAATTTTAACTTTAAATTCTAATTAAATTATCTAAAAATAAGAATAAAAATAATTTTGCAATTAAAAAATTGTTAATGTTAATCATTTAAAAGTTGATGTTTAATATTTAAACTATTGATAAATTTATTCTAAAATTATAAAAAAACCATCTATATATATTGAAAAAATAACTAGTTGATATTCTTTTACAAAAACAAAATCATAAATTTTTAAAATATTTTATTTTAATAAATACACAATAAATAAGTTAAAATTTTAAATTTTATATATTTTTTAAAAAAATATAATTAGTAATCTTGTTAACCAACTTTCTTAGTAGATGTATTTTTCCAACTGAATTGTTGTGAAATTATCTATTTAAATTTTTCTATTCAATTATTCACTTATCATAAAAAGTTTTAAGTTAAATACATATATTGAACCATCCAGATATTTTTATTTTCTATTTATCTATATATTTATATATAATTAGAATTGTTGTATTGCTTGAGAATTTCTTTGTTTACACTTGTTTAATGATAATAATTTCAATAGAAGAAAATTATTTTATTTGTCTATATTGCTATTAGGTTATTTATTTTGATGATGATGATATGTACTCGTTTTCTTTATCTATATTATTATTAGGTTATTATGATGATTATATGTACTCATTTTCTAGAACAATGTTTCAAAAAGTAATAAAAAAATAATTTCTAGTAAAAAATTTTCAAAAAAACTATTTGTCTAATGTATTAAATTTAAATTTTTAAATAAACTTCCGATATCATTTATTTTGTTTGAGAGTGGTTAAATTATGTTGTCCTCTTAAAATGAATTTATTTTTGTAATAATTATATTTAACAAAATAAATTAAAATTATTTGTAATGAGCACGTTAGAATATAATACATTTGATAATAGTATTTGATAAATTTTTAATTAATATCTAACATGATTAAATAAACTTAAGAGTACAAACTTATTTTATTTTAGTAATCATGATTGTAGGACAAATTTCAAGGCGTTGCTCCTCGCTATCCCTCTGATTTCATTCCCATGGAGACCATCTATCTGATCCCATCCGTGCTCCTCGCTATCCCTCTGATCTCATTCCCATGGAGACCATCTATCCCATGGAAACCATCTATCTGATCCCATCCCGTGGAGACGCTTGCTCCTCGCTATCCCTCTGATCCCATCCCCATATGGAGACCATCTATCTGATCCCACTCCGTGGAGACGCTTGCTCCATCCCCATAGAGATCATCCATGGAGACCATCTATCTGATCCCACTCCGTGGAGACGCTTGCTCCTCGCTATCCCTCTGATCCCATCCCCATCCCCATGGAGACCATCGTCGCGAGTATTTCTATGTCCATTTGTTTAAGAAATTAAAAAATACATATTTGATTGCATATTCATTGCAGAAAAAATAAAAATAAAAACCTAATAAAATCAGCAAAAAGTTAGTCTGAACAAAAAAAACAAAGAATAATTTAAACTAATATTCAAATCCATTAAATCATGCTGAAATTGCAATGAGAATTTTTGTTATAGTATATTTATACTTGTATAATACAAATGTCATATCACTGTAGCATTCAACCATCCAAAGTTACGCATACAACTTCCAATTACAGAGAAAACAATAAAGCATCACTCATACAAGGTCACTGGCTATGCCATGTCTAAAATATTCGTAGGTTAAGAAAAATCCAGCTCGCACCAATCTAGAAAAAGATGTAATCTGTTCTCTCCAAGCAGGAGGAGCAACACAAAATTACTCCATGGTCCATGCAGTAATCAACCTGTTCTCATGATTATGTGAACTCCACTATCAGTATCCACTATGTCGCTTATCTCACCAACTTTCAGAGCGTAAGTTGCTTCTTCAAAAGGCTTCTGCATCTGGCCACGGCCAAAAGGACCTGCTTCCAAGAAACCGATTGATTCTCTCAGATTTGCAAAATTAGATACAAATGCAAATATTGACAGAAGGATCCAAGTCTAAAACATGGAAATAGAAGATGGTCAGAGGGATGGGGATATGCAAAATATGCAATCATGAAAAATTGAAAACTGGTAACAATAACTACCGCATAATACATACTTGACAAATTTATGCAATTTAAAGATCATTCAACCACAGGGTTTGTAAATTGAATTCTAGCAATATATGTTGTCAGATATAAACTCTTTTAGTCTGTGTTCTGTACAATGACAAGAAATCATATCATAATCACACTTTGTAGAGATTAGAGAACAACAACAGCTTAGCTTTATTCCATTATGTGGGTTTGATATGCCCCATGTAGAGAGAAGATAGAACATATTACTTCGTCAGGTGAAAATCAGACTGATTTTATTCTAAATTCAACACAAATAAAAGAGTTTAAAAAAGAAGAATTCTCCATTTATGGAAGTCGCTGGAGAGAGACACAAAATAGTTAGACCAGTGGAATGGCATTTTGAGCTGACTTTAAGGTCTCTCGGTAGTAAGTAGTAACCACTAACCACACATGGCAAAAGATTCATACAATGCAATGCCAGAGCCTGTATGCTTGAATCGGGTACCACTGGATGCTAAAGACCCCGAAAATCAAGAGTACTAACACACATTCTTATGGTATCAAATTATCCATCCATCTTAGAGCAATCATTCGAGAATAGCTAATTCCTAATATAATTAGGATAAGCAATCTCACTTCGTAAACTCAATTATACTTCCTTATTATCGTGATAAGTTGATAACAAATAACAAATTGCAGAGTGAACAACGACAATTCATAATGATACCTAATTACTCAAGCAAGATCTAAACATAATAGGAAATGTTAACAACGCTTTTCACTTCCTCTACTAAGTAAATAGATATTTTTCTGGTTAAATTTGGAATTATATGAAGAAGAGAGGGACTGACCGAGATCGCCGCCGCGCTTAGCAGAGCTGCAATCGGAGAAGCGAGAGGCGATGTCCTCAAACTTGGCTTTGCCAGAAACGATGTCGTCACGGAAGGCCTTTAGCTGAGAGACGGCGCTGTCTCTGGTGGTGTTTTTGATGACCTGGCCTTCTGGATCCTTCCACGACGCCTTGCGCCGCGAACCTTGGTGCTTCACCAGTATGTGCGATGCCCTAACCTCACCTCCATCACCACCGTGTCTGTTGCTAGACAACGACATCTTCTTCGTCTTCTTCAGATGCTGCTTATGCTTCTCCTTCTGCTCCGCCGGCACCACCGGAGATTTCGTCCTCTTTCGATCCAACTCTATCTTCGCCGGAATTCCACAGAGAGTGAGAAGAGATGTGTCACTTTCAAGAGAGAGAGAGAAGAGATGTGTGAGTGAGAGGGCTCCGAATCAAAATCGGCTTCACGAAAAGGAAAGTAGTGAGGAAGAGATAATGTGTTCCCAATAGAACATGCCTGTTCCCCAATCATAATCGTTCCAACTCCATCGTGCGGTCCACATCTATTGATCTAATGGATCCAGTAAGCTAGATTTTTTAACTTTTTTTTTACCAAAATATGTCTATATTAGGCTTTTTAATTTCAATATGGTACCGGAACTTCTAACAGACGCCGTTATGGGGGAGGGAGGGGAATGACGAGAGTGTGGTGTCAGTAACCACCCAACTCGCACCGTGCGAGTTACCAATGGCTTTATCGCTTCTGCAATTGTGAGAGAATCCAGCTTCGAATGGTCCTGTGAAATCATGGCTCGGGTACATGTGTGACTACCATTATACCTCCTTATAACCCAACAGTACTTCCTGCTGATCATGCTAACCCTGATAAGCCAATCACACCCTGATCCGTACTGCGTACACTTGGCATAAAATGTCAACGGCTCAGACTCATACACCCGGTAGTCTACACTTCGTCGTATGGTATACTCTTTTATCGCCTTAATAACAGCTTCCCTCGAACCGAACTCCATACCAACGGCAAACTCACCATCTGCGACAATAGGAATCTCTGCATTTGACAACCAGCATAGGAAAAATCAAATAAAGAGACATATATTACAAATCTGACAACACCTTATTATGTCACTCTAATTAAAACAAAAACACCAGCAAGTCATGTAAAAATTAGACCATAAAGGCCGGTTCGACCGTCGCACGACATGAACCGGAACCTAACCGGTCCGGTTCACTGGATTTTAACCGTTAACTGCGAATGATATTTACAAACTCATGTAAATTTTACCTACCTGCAGTCATATATCCCGGAAACTCCGGAACATGCATGGCTTCCAAATCCAAAACTCGCATGAATGATGGCTCCTCAAACGGCTCATCGTTTGCGAGTGCATTTGCCACCTCTGTTACATCTGGCGCCGTAGCTCCTTCACCTTGATCTTCACCTCCATCTCCATCTGGACCAACAAACTGGTAGTTACTTTCGAACTCTTCTTCGCTGTCAGTATTATAATCTTCTCGTAGAATATTTCGGTCGGCCTCAGATTGTTCAAACTCAATATACAACTCGATGAAGGAGATCTGAGCCCGGTTTTCAATATACATTGAAAACATCTCTTGCATGCTCGCTTCGTCCGTCACATATCTGCTTTGAAACTGGACGAATCCACCAAATACCTGTATGGGATATCTGTATAGAATACATGATATCTTTCTTGCTCTCTCAGAATCAATGGCTTCAGAAATCACCCCTTTCAGCTCTTCAAATGAGATGATAAAGGGAATAACAACATCTAAGGGTTTTTCACATATAAATTTTACTCCTTCCGAAGTTTGTAGTAAAATCTGACCAAAATAATACACCTTTAATAATACTCGGTCACTCATCTCTCTCAAACATATAAAAAGAAAAGAACATAGATTTGGCAAGTAGAGTTCAATTTTGAATCACCAGATAATAATAAGGAAATAAGAAAGAAGAAACAGAAGAGTATGCGGCCGTTCAAGTTGGGGAAGAAGAAGACGCGAGTGACCTACTTCCTTACTGCGTGCTTTTATATGGACCATTTTAAGGAACTCGCACCCATCGACTAGGTTAACATGACACAGCTAAATATTTACAACTCAAATCGCACCATGCGATTTCCTATTCAATTTCCTGGAATAAACTTCATCCCCACTCAAAACGGAGGGTGCGAGTTCCTACCAACATCCACCCCCTACAACTCGCACCATGCGATTTGTTGCACCGTTGTAGCACACCCAACTTTAAACGGAGGGTGCGATTTCAGCTGCAGAAAATCTCATTTCTCCTTATCATACAAATCGCAATGTGCGATTTCATGTAGCATAAATTTTCATTTCTCCTTCTCATACAAATCTCACGGTGAGATTTCTCCACCCTCACAGTGTCAGAAAGCTATCCCACATATGCGTGTATTCCCCCATACTTCCATATCTGTGAAAAGCTCCCCTGTAGGTTCCATATCGATAAAAATTAGCCTCTATATTATATAGGTAGTATTATTTTTGTTTCCCTGCTTAAACAGATTCTAATATTATCCTCTTGCACTATATTATTCATATATTAAGTCAGATCTTAGTATTATTCTCTTAGATTATATTATCCATATATTAAGTCAAGTGGATAATTTTTCAGAGCACTAATATACTCTTACTATACAAGAATACATTAGAGTAACTACTTATACGTGTATACATTTAAAATGTCCAAATTGATTTAAAATATACAAAATTTAAAATTTAGACTAAATAAAATCAACAATAATTATTCAAATTTCTCACTTGAAACCATTCACACCAACTAATTCTGATTTTCATTCACCCAAAGCTGTAACTCCTCACTTTTCGCTAGACACTAGTTCCGCGGGGAAGAGACGATCTGATTCTAAATTCAATGGCATATCCTCTAAAGTTCGTGGGAATAGCAGAGGTTGGAATAGAATCCCTGGTGAAACTTAACTCTGGCTTCTGCCTTGGGAGTGCTCTAGCATTCTCTTTTATAAAATTTTCTTAAGATTCATAGAATATCACAGAAGCAATAACAACCAGACAAAAACAAACCTAAACCAATAATAAACAGTATACGAAAGAAATAGAAAAGATAAGAATATTTATGGAATCCTAAACTTGAGAATCTGGTGCAGCAATTTTGTTTTTTTGAGCAGAGGACTTGACGAATTTGTTCCAATAAGGATGATTCTCCCACACAAGAGAAATTTCTTCAATGGGAATACCCTTTGTCTCTGGCAAAAACTTGTAGATAAAGATACTCGTAACAATCACAAAGAATGCAAAAAAGATGAAGAGCCCGAACTTCATATGGCACAACATTGAAGTGAAAACTTGGGCAATGGCAAAGGTGAAGATCATGTTAACCGAAACGTTGACACTCTGAGCTGCGGATCGAACTTCAAGCGGGAATATTTCACTTGGTACCAACCATCCTAGTGGACCCCACGACCATGCAAATCCCGCCACGTAGATACATATGAATACCACAACAGTTAAAGCAAACCACTTGGGAAGAACTCCAGGGTTTCCATCTGTTCCAAATTTGCTACCTATCGCAGCTGCGATCACAAGCTATACATACACACATACACAACAAATTAAACTTATATATATACCAACAATAATATTAATAATGAAATTTTTATTTTAGTTAATGAAACACATATAACTAATATACCTGACAGATAAACATTTGAGCACCACCTTCGAGGAAAAGCTTTCGTCTGCCAACCTTGTCAACAGTAAAGATGGAAACAAGGGTCGCAAGGGCGTTACAACCTCCGGTAATCATGGCAGACATAAGGGAAGCAGTTCCACCAAAACCAATAGTTTTGAACAAAACAGGAGCATAGAATGTGATGACATTCATGCCAGTGAGTTGTTGGAAGAAGGGAATGGCTATGGCCATGGTGAGGTGAGGCCTGTACTCACTTTTGAGCAAAGAAGACCAAGGATGCTTGACCTGTTTGGAGGCTTCACTGGCAACAACAAGATCCTTAAACTCCTCGTCAACATCATCGGTTCCACGAATCTTGATTAGTTCCTCCTTGGCCTTCTCAGCTTGTCCACGCTCGATCAACGAGTTTGGAGACTCAGGAAGAAACATTGCACCGATGATGATCATTATTGCAGGGACTCCTGCCAAACCTAAGCTATAGCGCCACCCTTCGCCGTTCTCCATCTTGGCAAAAAGGTAGTTCAGAATATTGGCAACAAAAATGCCAATGGTGATTGCCAATTGAAACAGCATGTTAAGTGCTCCTCTGTATTTATGGAACAACCTCAGACACGTAGATCGGCACAGACTATATCAACGAATAAAAACATGTAATGATTATTATGAATTAGGAAGAAACATCATACAGATAATAATATGATTAATTATTATTAGTAGAAGTACCTGATTGGCGCATCCGATTCCAAAACCTAGCAACATGCGGCCAACAATAAGCATCCAAACTTGCTGGGCGAAGCCATTCAAAGCTGCACCGGCGAGAAAGAGAACACCGCCGGAGATCATGGTGAGGCGCCTACCGAAGGCTCGAGTTACCTTGGATGCAAAGATTGATGCCACAAGAGCAGCCAAATAGAGAGAGGAAGTGAAGAGTGTGAGCACTTGGCTATCAAATTTACAATATTGGTTATCAGTGGGCTTAATGTTGTGCTCCTTTGCGTACACATCAGGGAAGAATTTCTTCAGAAAAGGATCCATGGAGGTGACTCCACCTATAATATTCATTTAGCATCACAAAAACATGGATCATCATCAACTCTTTGATTTTATAAACTATTAACATAAAATACATATACGTACCTGAAATGCCTAAGTCATATCCAAAGATAAGACCTCCAAATGCAGCGGTGACACATGTTATGAAGACTCTGAAAGTGAGTTTTCCGGGATAGTTCTTTTCGGAAGACCCCTTCTCTATGAAGCCACCCGCCATTATTATACTAGCTAACACAAACAATCAGTTAAAACAGGTGAACACTAAAGAAGAATAACTCTTATTTATAGTTAAATTACTTAGCAGATAAAACTTATCCAACTGATTAAATATTAAATATCTATCTTCGCTTATTCTGTTATCATCCAATCTTTTTCAAATTATATATTTTGATTTGATTTTTGAATTTTGAATAATCTATTTTTATCTTCTATTTATCTATTTATATATAATTATAATTATAATTCTTGTATTGCACGAGGAATTGTGATTGTGGGCACTTGTTTAATTTGGATAAACACCCCTATGTGGGATTATTATTATTATTATTATTATTATTATTATTATTATTTATTTTGAAGTTGTTAAATTATTATTATTTAGAAAATGTTAGTAATTATATTTTATTAATTAAAAAAATTAAAAAATAAGACAAATTACATAAATAAATAAAATAGAACTAAAAATTACTCAATTACTATTTTTCAATAATAATTACATTTTCATTCTAAATTTATTTGATATAAACTGCTTTTGTTTTGAGGTATAGAGAATTAGAATTTGGTACTAAAATTTTAGTTTTTGTCTTTAAAATTTTAGTATTTCAATATCTCAAAAAGTGGAGACTCATAAGATACTAAAATTTTTGAAGATAGAGACTAAAATTTTAATAAATTTTTTTACTTAAAATATCCTCATTCAATTAATTAATTCCAACTTTATTTTTTGTGTAAATTAAATTAAAGCTTCAAATCATATATTTTTATTTTTAAATTTTGAATTTTAAATAATTTATTTTATTATTATTATTATTATTATTATTATTATTATTTCAATTTTTTAATATCAATAAATATTTTTTTATATTATATTATTTTATTGAATAAATACAAATTTTGTATTTTTTTAATAAATTTGATAAAAGATATAAAATAAAGTAGGATAGATGTATAATGATGTTAAAACAACTTTTCTTTATCCATCAAATTTTTTGTGATTCAGTTTAATTTGATTTTAAAAATTAAAAAATAATATTTAATAAATTCAACTATATATTCTAATTACAAAAAATAAATATTTCTACTTTTGGAAGACAAAAGATTGAAAATAAAAAAAACTTTAATTATCTTAATTTGACCTCTTATAAAAAACATTAGATAATAAGGTTTTGTCTTCTATTTATAAAAGTCAAAATAAAAAATCAAATAGGCTTATCAAATTTATATACATTTGTTTATTTTATTCAAAGCAAATTTTCAAATAAAATTGAATCAAACTGATATTGATTTTATTCAAAATATATAGTTGAGTTTTTATTCAAATTAAAGTCAGATAATTAAACTCAATTACGAACACTGCCAATGTAAACTGAGTTAAATTTAATAAATTTGATCTCATAACAAAAAATTTAATGGATAAAAAAAAATTGTTTTAACATTATTATACATTCTATTTTATTTTATATCTCTTTTTCTCAAATTAAAGTTTATTGGTTCACTTTATTTTATTTTTGTAATTAGATTATATTTATTTATTATATTTTCAAAATATAAATCCAACAAAAATATATAATTAAAGTCGACTAAATAATATTCATATGGTCGTCAACATAAGATTGTCATAAAAAAGAATGTTGATTATTATAATGAGAAATTGAAGGAAGAAAACAAGGTTATTATTACTATTACTTGTAGTATTATGCCGTTGGAAATAAGGTTGAAAGTGAATTGAGTTGAGTCAAGTTAGATCAAATTCAAGTTTCATTTATGAAAATTGAGCTTAGCTCGTTAACAATTGAGTTTATTTTTTAAGTTTAACCTTGATTCATCCAAAATTTATGAACCGGTTCGAACTTACGAATTAACTTAAATAACATGAACATAACTTATAATTTTATATTAATAAATTATAATTTCAATGAGCTAAACTAATTCAAATTTAAATTTGACTTATTTAATTTATAAATTTAGTTTTAAGTTTATATTTGATTCATCAGTTTACAATCAACTTATCAAACTATTAATGAATTGAGTTAATTAAAACTGACTCATAAACTCAATTGGCTCACTTTCTCCTAATTAAAAATAATCATCATCTATGTCGATGGTTCAGTTTCCAAAGCTACATAGCTACATAATGAATTTGAATCTGCGACTCCGATCCCTTTCCACGTACGTTTTATATTTTTTTATTTATTTTATGTAAACTCTTTTAATCTCTACTCTCTAGCGGTTTATTTATAATTTAATATAGGTATAAATTATGATAATTTGTAATAGTTTAGATATAAATTTTAAAATTTTTATACCCGATAGAGATTTATATCATTAAAACAACTTTAAATTAATAATTTATAAGAGATAATAATGTTTTTATTTTGATAATGCCATTTTTTTACAAATTCATATAAAATATAATACAAAAAATTATATAAAAATTAATATTATCAAAATATAAATTCAATTGATCATTGATTTTTTTATATATAATTTTGAATGAGTAGTAAGTAAATAGTGAACATACTAATTAGAATAATTAATTAAAAATAGTAGATGGTAGATATACTATTTAATTAATTATTATAATTACATTTTCCTTTTTTGTATAAGATTTTAGAAGAAAAAATTACAAAAAAATAAATAATTTCTATGTTTTTAATCTAAAACTTAATATATCAAATTGTATAAACTTTGTATTTTGGGATATTACTTCGTATGTTTGAACTAGTAAATCATTCGATAATTTTTTTGAATTTTATACAATTTGGTATATTAAGAAAATATTTTAAATTAAAAATATAACTGATAACGGTAGGTAATTCATAGACCAAAAATTCACTGTTTACAAAATTTTAAAATCATTCACCAGTTTTTATTCATAGAACATCCACAAACTAATGGTTTAGTTGAGACTGCCAATAAGATTATTTTACAAGGACTTCGGAGAAAACTCGAAGATTCCAAGGGAGAAGGGGTCGATCTCATTCCAGAAGTACTATGGAGTTATAACACAACAAAGCAATCATCAACAAAAGAAACTTCTTTCTGGTTGGTGTTTGGGTGCGATGCTATGCTACCTGTTGAAATCTCCTTACAATCTCTTCGGACCCAAAGCTTGAATGAAGGTGACAACATCAAAAATAGAAAAATTGAGCTAGACCTCATTGAAGAATACCGCAGCAAATCCACACTTCAACAACTCGCTGCAAAACACGCCATAGCTCGGAAATATAACAAGAAACTCAAACTGAGGACATTCCAAGGGAGCGACCTTAGCTTGTTCTTAGGAAACTAGAACATGTACGAAAACCATCAGGACATGGAAAGCTAAGTGACAACTAGGAAGGCTGATTCTGGATTTACAAAATCGTTGGGAGAGGAGTATATATACTCCAAACACTAGAGGGTATAATATTACCAAACAATTGGAACATTTCCTACTTAAAACTGTACTACAGTTAGTCTATAAGTCGGGAACAGTGATGTACTCTTTTTTCTACTATCAGATTTTTTTTCTAAATTGGATTTTGCTGGAGAGATTTTAATGAGGCACACCACCCCGCACCTTTACAATTATTTACAATTATTTACAATCCAACAACTATAAGTTATTTTATATATCTGTTTTCTATTGTATTCGGCCGAATACCATAACAAATACTACCAACTCATAAGATGAGTATTCAAACATCCAAAAAGATTTTCAAATAAGAAAATAACATAAACTACCAAATATGCACTAAAAGTGCAATCCCTTTTTTCTGCAACAGTCAAATAATCCCAAATGTTTTCGGCCAAAAAACCAACAGTCCCAAAACAACTACACCTATCATATCATATCAAGTGCACCTATTTACTATAACACTCAATCGGGTACCCTAACGAAAATGATCATTTCGCGAAAAGGAAATCAAACCAACAGTATACAATAAGTGAAATCCTCATGAAACAAACCAAACTACTTACCAAACACGGCATTAAAAACATGCAAGTCAAATATTACAAACTAAATGTTTTTCTCTCTGGCCAAAGGCCAATAAACCAAACAAACGTATACCAAAAGTAGATTTAGACAAATTAAGGGGCATCCGCATTCTCCCCTTCCCGTTCACCATCATTCTCATCATTTTCCACTAACTTGCTGCCAAGAACAATCCTGCAAGGATCCATGGGTGACAAATCTACCTCGGGCGACAAAAGCTTAGCCTGCTCAACAGCGCTGTCAAACCCAGCTGCAAACACCTCTAAACCATGATCCTCTTTCTCAGACTTGAGCTGCTTTTTCTCAACACAAACAACTGCAAGCCTGGATTCAACTATAATCCTATCCTCTTCATCTTTCTTCCCAGCACCCTCAACCAAACCATCTTCTCCTCCAAGGCACTAACTGATTACAAAGCAGCTCGGAGTTTATTCCCTTTGTCCAGGTTTTCCTGCATCAACTGGTCGACCAAAGCCTTATCAAATGCATCCCGAGCATGTCTCAGCTCCTGACTTCGGCCAATACACATTAACCAAGCTCTCATCACCTGAGCAAAAGACAAATTTACAATTACAAACAACCAAGCATTAACTAACAAAATCAAATAACAATAACAAAAATGTACCTACAGATACTGAGAAACACCAACATCGCCAATATAGTGGACAAGCTTTATATCAATAGGGCATTGACCATACTCGTCAGCAACAATAGAAAACGAAAAATGCTCACTCCACAGTGAGGTTAATTCCTCGTCTCCCCTGTAACCATGGAGATCCTTCTAATTTTCAGTGAATTTCTTCACTTGGTCCAAATCGATATCCCTCCCACCAAGCTTATCCTTGGCAACATTAACAGATTTCTCCTTCTTCCCTTCACTTCTTTTTCATTTAAAACTAACTTTCTTTACAGGTGAGGGTTGATTAACCTCAGCGCCTTTCTCTGCCATGGCATGACTACTCGAGCCTTGTTTTTCGATGTTCTTGGTCCGAAAATACGCTCGCAGACTAATGGAGGTCACTTTCGGAGCTTTCTCAACTGCAAACAAAATAACCATATATCAGATACCATGAAAATAAAAAATGTACCAGGTACATACGACTATTACCTATATACCCTGACAGTGCATCTTTATCCGGTTCCAATTCAAGAAGCTCCACAACAGATAACAAATCAGACGAGGATATATGGTTAACTAAAAATTCTACAATCATTTCATTCCTATACTCCATAGTTTCCATACCTAATATCTGCCTTGGCCTCGGAACCCAAAACAAGGGAAATTTCTCTAAGAGGCATTCATCAACATACCAAGAAAACTCGCCCTTGGCAACACCGATTTTCAGAAACATAGATTTGAAACCCTTGTAGGAAGACCTATACAGGCTAAAAATAACACAACCAGGAGCACCGGCCAAGTTCAACCAACAACCTCTCTTAACCCCCTTACACTGAAACAAGCTGAAAAAGACCTCTAATGACGGCTTTATTTCTAAACACTCCATCAAGATCTCAAAAGCTCTAACAAACGCCTAGGAATTGGGATGCAGTTGTGATGGTGCACACTTCAACTGCATCAACACCCACACTCAAACTTTGAAAAAGGAAATCTTACACCTAATTCGACAAACACGCAGCTACACATGAAGAAGTACTCAAAACCCTTACCACAATGGTATACGCGATCAGTAGCATTACACGGCAAAAACCTAAGATTAATACCCCCACCTTTCATAACCCACAAAGATGCTAGACCCAACTGAGACACACTACGATCGTAATAAAAAACAAAAACCCATTTTTTCACCGAATCAGATACCCATGCAAAGGGATCATTTGGATCCCAGACAAACACTTCTTTCACAACTTTATCCCCTTCATCAACAATTTTCCTCTTCCTCCGACCCCTGGCCTTCTTCCCTAACACAGCCTTTTTTCCTTTCTCCATCCTAACAATACAATGAAAATAGTAAAACGAGAAGACACTGGGTAAAAATTACTAACCTTTTCTGCTCATCTTCAGCAAATACACAGAAGACAAAAATCAAGAATGTATAATCAAGGGTCCAACAATCCACCCACTACGCACACCTTCAGGTAGCAAGTTAAACCCCCAAAGATCCATATCCGTTGATTGAAATAATTACTTCACAAATCAACGGACCATATTCAACACCGTTCTTTTCCCCAAGACACATTAATTGCAGATATCTTTTCCAATACTTTCTCTCTCTTCCAAACACCCTCATTTGGTTACCGCCAAAATACCAAGCTTGACCTATTTTTCAAATCTCGCGATAAGCAAGTCGACCTTGGGGGCAACCACAATATCCGATTCCGAGATATACAACAGCTCGACCTGTTATAGCTCGATTCTGCAAAATAGGTCTTGCTTGGGGCTATGATCCGTCACCTCAAAACTAACCCACAACGATAAGCTCGGAATCAAATTCCACCAAACGAGATAACCTCTCTGAGAATCTCTCCAACCAAAACCACTAAACCCCAAATACCATAGCATCAACAAAAGACTCCGTCAAAGCAGTAACATGGATATGGATAACTACCCCAAGTAACTCAATATAAACGAGTGACTTATTTAGTCACAGGTACGCAATTCATTCCATATTCCTCTGAATAATCTCATACTCTTACTTACTTGGGCGTTGGAGTCCTTTTGCAGGTGCCCAACACCGCCGCCCTTATAAGAAGACGACGTTCCTTCCTCTTAATCCAAAGAAAGCAAGTTCAAGTACTAGTGGGACGAGCTATACCTCGGGGAACAGCTACAAATTACAATGATCAATCAATTCTGTTAGGAAATTAACTAAGAGAATAGTTAATAAATTGAAAAATAAGAAGTCTGTTATAAAAAAGAAAAAATAACTCTACTATTTTAATTTTTTAAATTAAAGAAGAGAAACTAAAAGATTAATGAGAATCGTGAAAAAGAAAAATTATATCATGGGCTAAAGGCCCAAAAGAAAATGATAGAAACACTTCTAACTTTTGAAGAAATCAAATCTTATACTATCATAGGGATGCAATATGGCCTCTAGGCGTAGCATATTATTACCAAAGAAAAGAATGAAAGAAAAATTAAAGAAGAAAGAAAAGAAGATGTAAGTCAAGGAGCAGGAATAGTTATTAGGAGTAATGATGGAGTTATTGTGGCAGCTGAACTGAGAATCTCAACCAACTTAAGCTTGGAAGAATGAAGCAGAAACAACGGCGTGCTACTTAGGCTGAAAATTGGCTTTTGAGTTTTGAGCAAGGTTGTGAGAACCGGACTGGTCATCGAACCGGTCAAGTAACTGGTTTAATGGTTCAATAGTTCAATCGGAGTTGAATCGTAGTTGAACTAGTTTAATTAAATATAGAGTAAAATTATAAAAAAATCAATACATAATTTTAAAAAGTTAAATTCAATAATTTTTAAACTAATAAGATTCAAAATTTAATAATTTCACAAAATGAACAATACATAATTTATCATTAAAAGGTCATAAACAACTTCAAATATCAAAGTTTATAACTAAAGAAATCAAAACGCACATAAATGATAAACACAATGTTTTGCAACCAAAAGAAATAATATTCAACAAACAATACTTCAACTAAACAAAGACACTACTCATTAGAAGTTATAATCATCATTAAGTGTTCTGATATCTCCATCATAAACAGGTAATCCAAAGCCAGCATCTTCAGAAATACCACGAAAAGAAGTATTTAAGGATTCAATTACAACATCAGGCATATCCACTTCAACTTCCATGTCTCCTCCATCTAATAAAATAGAAAGAAAACTCAATAAGAAATCAATATTAATGACATGTATCTTTATGGAAGGAAACAAAGTTTGCTATGTCACTCACCATTAGGATACGAAGGCATAGCATTATCAGTCATAGTTGTCAAAACCGAACCGGCGATCAAACCGGTCAAGCTACTGGGTTATTGGGTCATTGGTTTAATCGGTGGGTTACTAGTTGAACAGGTTAACCCGGTCCTATGTAAATAAAAAATAAAAATAGTAAAAATTTAAAGTTAAAATTTAAAATACATATTTTTACTAACATTTTAAGAATATTCAGCTATTCTAAAATAATATGAAACAGAAATAATAAGCATTTTATAATTATTCTTAAATAAAAATATAATTAATTTAAAAATAAATGAGTTTATAACTAAAATTAAAATAAATTAAATAAAAGTAAATATATTTGATAAAAGATATCTATATATATAATAATTTGTAAAAATATTAACTAAAATTGTGACATTTTACACGGTTGTGACTTGCTCCTATTTCATTGAGGACAGGGGTTCAAACCCACCCCACCCATTTTGCAAAATTTTAATTTTTAGCGGTTCGGTTGGACCGGTTTTACGGATTTGACCGGTTCACACCGGTTCTCTTCCTTGTTCGGTCTAATTAGCGGACCGGACTGGTTTAGAGTCTGGTTTATTGGTTTTCTAGTTGAACCGGTCGGTTCGGTCCAGTTTTTACAACACTGTTATCAGTGTATATTAAACTTTTTCTATGCCTTCAACATCTCCATTAATAAATTCAGGATCATCCTCATCTGTCATTACCCAAAAATCTACCGTGTCAATGCTTTGAATGTCAATTGGATCATAATTCCTCTTCTTTCGATGCAACCTAGATTGAAGGCGTAGGTTATAGGTGACATAAACAATGTCACTTAGCCTTTGATGCTCTAACCGATTCCTCCTCTTTGAATGGATTTGTTCAAAAAAGCTCCAGTTCCTCTCACATCCAGATGAAGAAGAGGTTTGATGAAGAAGACTTACTGCCATTTTTTGCAAATTAGGAGCACTCCCACCGTGTAGCCTCCACCATTCACATACGTAGATATAAAAATCAAATACTTTTTAATGTTTATCACCCAACATATTAAACTTTCAAACTAAACTAAACTTGGATATGAGATAACTTACCAAGTTCGAGTCTTGATGCCGCTCTCTTAGAACTTTCCATCCCAAAAATTTCTTTACAATTTCGATACAACTGTATCTCTTGCATTGCGGCAACTGAGTCATCACAAAGTATTTCAACATCAAGAAAATCAAGTAAAGATCTCAAAACATTTGCCTTCTCAACAAAACCCTCACTATAGAAAATGTCTGGATTTAAAAAGTACGCTGCCGCATGGAGATCACGCTTCAAATGCTTATACCATCTCATTTTCAAGATACTCGTGTATGGCGTATAAGCAGCTTTTCGATTTCTAAACATTATCTTGATAGAATTTTTGGCTCTTTTGATGCCTTCATACATGATTCCCAAAGAGGGTTTTTCATCAGCATCAACAAGCCTCAACAACTTAATAAGAGAACCAACAATTTTTACAGTGGTAACACAATTTTGCCAAAACTTACTATCCAAGACAATTGAACTAACAATCTTTCTATTAGCACTTTTGACTAACTTATGAGAAGTGAAATATTTATCCACCATCAATGCCTGCAAATCTTCCTTGCGATCATATATACTTTTCAAAGTAATGAAAACAGTGGCAAAACGTGTGACTCCTGGTCAAACAATTTCTGTCCAACTTTTTATTTTTCTAAGCCAAGACAATAAGATCATATGATTGTAAACAAACACGGTCACTTTTGAAGCACGGGAAGTAAGGTCAGCTATGTGAGGAATACTTGTAATATCTTTCAAAATAAAATTGATACAATGGGCAGCACAAGGAGACCAAAATGTATTTGGGTATTTTTCATGAATAAGTTTTCCAGCAGATACATAATTTGCAGCATTATCAATGACCACATGCACAATGTTACTAGGCTCAACCCACTCAATAACATCAGCAAACAAATTAAACAATGCATTGGCAGTTTTTATCACATCAGAAGCATCAACAGTCTTAACAAATGACATACCAGCAGGACAATAAACTAGAAAGTTAATTAAAGTTCGCTGCCTTTGATCAGTCCACCCATCTTTTCACACAAACTAGATTATGCTATGCTGAGAATCATTGGAAGTGCTTGCTATCCCTGGTTAAAACCATACACTACGAACAAACTTGAACTTAGATCTTATAAGTGTGTTTTTATAGAATATTCACCTGATTTTAAAGGATACAAATGTTTGTTCTCCAATGGCAAAATTTATATTTCTATACATGTCTTATTCGATGAAAATGATTTTCCATATCTACAACTCTTTACTAACAATTCTACCAATAACAAATTTGTTTCTGATGTACCACATTATGATTACTCACCATTATTTGCTTCACATATTCTTCCTTTGCAACATTCTTCCCTTACATCATCAACTATGCCCTCTAGCTCAAGCCATTTAGAAGTTAGAACTAATCCTTCCTTTCCTCCACCTAATAACATCAGAATTAGTGATCTTTCATCCCCAAACTTTGTCCCTCAACAAAATCAACCAATTCTACCTATTCCAGATATAGAAATTTTACTTTCTCCTATTGATAATTTCTAATAATTCTCATATCAAAAATAAAAATCTTTCAACTAATGTCCATCTTATGATTACTAGATCAAAAACCAACAGCTTAAAAGCCAAAACTTTTATCACAATCCTTCAAAACTCAAAAATTGATGAACATCTTCCAAAATCAGCATCAGCTGCATCAAATTCCTCTTTGGCAGAAAACTATGGAAGAGGAATACCAAACTTTAATGAGTACCAACACTTGGCTATAGTTCTAAAGCATACAGATGTTAAGATTATAGATTGTAAATGAGATAAGCCTCAATTTAGTCCCTGAAGTTGTACTCGAGCTTCATAGTAGTCCCTGAACTTAAAAGTTCCTTAGAGTCATCCCCGAGCTTGCACTCCGGGACTCAAAGTGGTCCTTCCGGCAATTTCAACACACGTGGCGCAATTGGAAAGCTTAGCTGGCAGCGTTGGTGATACGTGGGACTCACAACGGCTAGCTGATGTGGCAGAGTAAACTCTTCCGACTCAATTTGGTCCCTCAGGTGAAGTTAAAACCCTAATCCCCTTTTTTGAAGGCCACATTGTTCACTCTGCTGTCTCCTCGTCGGTGCTGTGTTCTTCTGTTCTTCCTCTCTGAAGCTTGAAGGTTATGGCTAGCACGAGCAATGCAGTTGGGAGCTCGAACAACCCATGATCGTTTGGAAGCATCATGAGGAGAATGAACAGAAACAGAGAAGCTCGTTTGCCAAAAATGAAAAAAAATCATGGGAAACCTGGTTTATCTAAAAGAGGTAAGCCAAAAATGAAAAAAAATGTGGTTCCTCTGTTTTTTGATATTGTTGTTAATCTAATATTCACAAAAATTCAGGCCATTTTTTTCGATTGTAATTGGTGGGTATGAACATCTCTGTTCTGTTTTCTGTACTAGGGTTTGATCACTACTGGCTTTCGTAGTGGTTTGGCCAAGAAAACTGTAGAGTTGGAGTGTTTCTTGTGTTTTGATGATATAAAAATGTGTTCTTTATGTGTTAGGGTTTACTGCTCTTAGTGGAGGAGTTTCCAAACTGTTAATGTGTTTTAGGACAATGACTCTGATCAATGAATTTGTTAAACAGAGTTTGCATGATCACAGTAGAAGTAAAGATCTTTTGGGAGTTGAAATTTTTTGTAACTCTGATAATGGATTCTGAATTTGACTGATTTACCTAATTGCCTTTCTTTGTATTGGGTTAGTTTAGTTAAACTGAGTGTGTGCTCATAAAGGATTCTTGCATACATAAGTTAGAGTAATATAAAGTAAGTTTTGCAATTGCTAATGAAGTTAACTTAGCTATTGGAATAGTCAAATTGTTTGATGAATTTGGTCTGGACTAGTGGATTAGTTGTGGAAAAGGGTATGTAAATTTGAATGGTTTGATCCACCAAGATTAAAGTTAGTGTCTAGAGAACTGCTATCTTTAGTTACACCAAAATAATGTTCTTGATTTCACACTTTCTTATGTTCACATGACACAAATCATTAGCAACATGATCAAAATAAAGGTGAAATATCATATAATTTAACAGTTAACAACTAACAAAGTTAGGCACTCTATTCAATACTCCCGGTCCACAATAACCTTTTCTAATAAAAATTTTGAAAAAGAAAATCACAAAATAATAGAAGACTTAACTTATATTGTTAATTTGAATATAGTGATAATATAGCACAGTGAAATATTAGAGGGAGAAGGAGAAGTAGAAAAGTAAGGGAGTTGTGCTTTTGTTGCCAACTGTCAAGTAATGAAAAGCAGAGAGTGAGAGTGATGATGAAAATGGTAGAAGAAGATTAGGACTGAATCAATGCTATGATATGAAGAAGATAACAGATGCCATTTAATGAGCTTTCATTAACTACTATTTACCATTACTATTTCTAGATGATTTTTCTTGTTTCATCTCCACCTTCAGTATTGTATATTATTTTATTATTTTTTAACATCTCTAGTTAGTGATTACTTTAGCTCCAAATTTGGCAGATTTTCTTTATTTCTGTATGCCTTTTTTTGTTGGTAGTAAGTTGTAGTTGTATATATATTTTTTCCTCAGTTGCAAAAGAAAAAAAAGGGTATTGGTCTTGGGTTTTGTGGGAAACTACACGGAGAGTGAAGTTTGGTGCCTGTCCTTGTAATTTATTTGCCAGTTTGATTTAAGGCACATATTACTGATTATATATGCTGAATTAGTCCTGGACTGATTATATGATGTTAATACACTGGGCTGCTGTCTATATATGCAGAATTAATCCTGGACTGATTATATGCTGCATAATGTTCTGTCAATCTATTGTTACTCATTTATCCTGTTCTCCATAATGTTCTGTAACAGTGCTGTGTAGGGACTAGTTTGATGTCACTTATATAACTGTAGGGACAGTTTTGCTGCTCGAAAACAACTATCTGACCCCTTCTTTGGTATCTGAAACAGGGCCTTATAAATGCAGTTAAGGAGGTTTTTCCAGATGTCCATCACAGATTCTGTGTTTGGCATATGTGGAAGAACTTCAATAAGCAATAGAAGGATCTCCAGCTTAGAGGGATACTTTGGGATTGTACAAGGTGTACTAGCCAAGATGGCTTTCTTGATATCATCGAAAAAATTGAAAGGGTTAATAAGGAAGCATGGGAGTATTTGAACAAGTGGCCCTATGCAAGGTGCAACACAAGGAACTGCTAGAAGGCTTGCAAATTTCATGAAGTTTGTGCCCAACCCTGGATTCAAGGCACCCAGACACAAAAATGAAAATTAAGATGATTATGTTTAGAAAAAGCAGGCCGTTTTTTTGTATCTATTTTGCTGATGTTGTTTACAATACCTAAAACATTGTCCCAGTTTTGGAAATTTTAGTATTTAAATTTTATCAGGTCAATATGTCAACAACTTTGATATACTTGGTGTTTTGGCTCTATAATGTCTTTTTTGAATCAAACATTACCAATATGAATAATAAATTATGACTTTATTGAATTGAGTTTTCTCAGCCTTTTGTTTATATCTTATCCTCTGTTACAGACTTAAGAGTAGTTCAAATCCTGTCCATTTCTATTTCATTGGAAAGAAGTCCAGGAACAAAAGTATGCATATAATCAAACACTTTAATTTCCATTTCTTTCAAACAAAATGATAGGAACAAGTACATGAACAAGGAATGCATATAACATGCATGTCATTTGTTTTTTGCTAGATACAGTTGACCCTGCTGTCTATCCAGCTTTAATACAAGAACACCAATTACAATCAGCAGCATGAACACAAACATCAAAATTCCTCCCATTTTTAGAACCCTAATTTCAGCTTCTAATTTACCAAATTTCCAAGCCATCTTCATCTTCCATTCTTCATCATCATCTGAATATTTTGTTCTATCATCACATGGCATTGCATCTTCCAAAACTTTATCAACCCACATAAACAATCCACACCATTTCTTACCCACAGTCTGCACATCAAAGAAAATTCAATCAGCAAAATTTATATCCATAAATACAGCAATCAACAATAATAATACTTACATTGTAGTTCGGGCAATCCAGGAACGGTCTCCCTGGATTAGAATCCGTCCCTGACCACCACAACACCGGTCTCGATCCGCAGGCACACCATTCTGGCAAACGAACTTCTCTATTTCTGTTCATTCTCCTCATGATGCTTCCAAATGATCGTGGATTGTTCAAGCTCCCAGCTGCATTGCTCGTGCTAGCCATAACCTTCGGGCTTCAGAGAGGGAGAACAGAAGAACACAGCACCGACGAGGAGACATCAGAGTGAACAATATGGCTTTCAAAAAAGGGGATTAGGGTTTTAACTTCACTTGAGGGACCAAATTGAGTCAGAATAGTTTACTCTGCCACATCAGCTAGCCGTTGTGAGTCCCACGTGTCACCAATGCTGCCAGCTAAGCTTTCTGATTGCACCACGTGTGCTGAAATTACCGGAAGGACCACTTTGAGTCCCAGAGTGCAAGTTTGGGGATGACTCTGAGGAACTTTTAAGTTCAAGGACTACTATGAGGCTCGAGTGCAACTTCAGGGATTACATTTAGGCTTATCTTAATTGTAAATGGATATTTTCAATCAAAAGGCACCCGAATGGATCTATACAAAAGTATAAAGCTAGATTATCCAAGACTTCTATTAAGAGGAAGGTTTTGATTTTGAGCAAGTATTCAGTCCAGTCATTAGACCCACTACAATTCGTTTAATATTAAGCATTGCAGTGTCTAAAAATTAGATTTTAAGACAGCTTGATTTCAATAATGCATTTCTTAACGAAGATTTACATCACGCCATATATATAAAGCAACCAATTGGTTTTGAACAATCCCCTTCTGAACATATATGTAAACTAAATAAATCATTATATGGCTTAAAATAAGCCCCTAGAGAATGGTTCAACAAGCTTAGCACAACTCTAACATCTTTTGGTTTTCAAAGTACAAAATCTGATACTTCTTTATTTGTTAGGAAAACAAATTCTGTTATATATATCTTGTGTTATATAGATGATATTATCATCATTGGCAGTGATGCTTATGAAGTGGATTCTATGATACACTCTCTTGATAAAGTCTTTTCTTTAAAAGATCTTGGTGAGTTAAATTATTTTTTACGCATAGAAGTTCTCAAAACTGATTCTGGAAATTTGCATCTATCACAAACGAAGTACATTCATGATCTTTTATCTAAAATTGGCATGGGTGTGAAGGATTACCATGTGTTTATAACACGCAGCGAAAGAAAAGAAAGTAATCCTAAAGATTTATTTTGTGCTTAACCTTTATTCCAATAATATATAGATCAGATCTAAATACCTTTGGAGGCTTTAGTAAAAATCTTTATTCTTTGATTGCACGAAGACTCTATGCGTATCCACACTAAGACCAACCTTTGGTATCAACTCCTTGACCAATAGACATCTTATCTAAATTGAGAAACATCTTACAACTCTTTGCACACCATAAAATTCTTCTCCAAGAATTAGACTCACATATATTTATGTATGTAGAGGTAAAGGAATAAAATACTTCTGTGTTATTTATATTTTTCCTCTACTCTTGGCATACATATATATAGCATAAGATTTGTTACTGATTTCAAATTTGAATCATTCAAAATTTATGAATCATATCATAACAATTTAAAACAGAATCAGTTAGGATCTCATCCAAACTTAAAATTCAAATTTAGAAATAGAATAACTAATTATTCTCAATTTTTATTTAATATTCTCAATTATTATATTATTATATTCTTAGTGCTAGAAAAGAATATAATAATATTCTATTTGAATTAATATAATTTTTTATTTGATTAAATCAAAATATTAATTAAATAATTCTTTAGCAAAGATCAAAACATTCGTTAGTGTGTGACCCCATAGGTTCAATACTAAGCGGGTAGTAAATTAGTCATACTAAATTTACTAATCGAGGTTGAAGTCTAGCAACACTTCTCAACGACCCGATAATATGAAGTAATATATTTTTACTAAGAATCTGATAAGAACAAAGTATAATTCCTTCCATTTTTCCATCTCTTGGTTAACCCTTAGAGTATGGTTTAATTGTCAAACTCTAACTTGTTACCATTATTATAATGAACTGTGAATGACCTAAGAAACTCATTTCTTTATTCATTCAATCTCGTTGGCCAAGGTTTTATTCATCTCAGTCATTATTGATGATAACCAGTGGCTAAGAGAAGGGAGGTTGAATTTTGGTCTCTTTTTTGCAATACTTGTAACTTCGCTTTCTAAGGAGAGTTACAGAAGAGAATTTGAGTTTTATCTCCTGACACGAGTGGAGCCAAAACACAGTAACTTGTTAAAATAGATATAGTGAAATGCAATTATGTTGAGCAAACAGGAGACACTTTTAATTTTGTCTCCTAGGATATAGAATCAGAAACAGAGAAGAGATTAGAGTGTGGCACGCAGATATATCTTGTTTCGGTTACTCAGTGCAATGTAACTTACATCCAGTCACCATCACAACAATGATAGAATTTCACTATCTTTTTTAACAAATTATAATCACCAATCCTCCCTAGGATCTACCCAATCATATCTGGGACAAGTCCAAATTCTATCCCAACCTGAACTTAACTAGGACTCACCTTAACTTTCAACAGCAAAGTGCCGTCCCAATTTGCAAGAGAATCCTCTCAGCATCATGACACAAAATAGAAAAACTTGCAAAGAATTTCTAATATAACTATGGCTTTTTTTTCAAGTCTAGCTCACTGCCTTTTTTCACTCATTGGCTTTTTTACAAACCTCACCATGTTTGCCTTTTTTCAATGAAATTCAAACAGACTAAACTAAGAAAAAGAATTCATAAAATAAAAACCATGAAGGAAAAGAATAATAATAGCTCAGGGAGCTATAGAAACTGAAATAAGTGCTCTTTCTCTCTTGCTTAATCCTTGGGCTGAAACAAGTGCTCTTTCTCTCTTGCTTAATCCTTAGCCGTTCACCCCTGTTATAGAGGAGTGAAGCTTCCAAGGTTTGAACCAAGTTTAACACTTGGATTGTCTTCTTCTCTAACATTAGAACTAGTAGCAGTGTGGTCAGAAGAGAGAGAGAAGGTCGAAGAAATGACATGCAACCTTACCATTCTCTTTCATCTTTTTTCTTTAAGCTTCTTGAATTTGGGTCGTGTATTCTTTCTTTGGCCCCAAGTTTGTTTCCTGACAATAGATTCCAAGCAAAGTACCATTGATTTCACCTTTTGCATAGTTTCTAAAATGGTGCTTGTACAGAGTTGATTTTTTAACAGTTTCTTGGTGATTCACAAATAGAAAAATCGGCTTTTGGAATACTCTATTCGGTTAAGATTTACCCCTTTGTTGTAGTCCTTCTTCCTTTTCTTCTTGCTTGAAATCGGAAACAACTTTTTGTTCTTCTCTTTGCTCTAGCTTCTGGTCATTCCACTTTCTTCTTTCTTGGTTCAGGAATTTGACGTGAGAAGAGTGAAAGAGAGAGAAGAGAGAGTTTGTATTCAGTAGAAATAAAAGAAGATTCAAATGGAATTTAATTTGCTTGTTCGGTTAGTGATTAGGTTGAAGAGAGGTAGGTTTAAGTGTGGTCACCGAATTGGACTTGGATTAGGCCAACTTATCTTTGTTTCTTTCACTTGGTTCAGCCGCCCAGCCTTCTTGAATCAAGTTTGGAGTGAATGGAGTGGTATAGCTGAAATTGGTATAGGGCCAGAGTGTATGTTTGTGTATGTGGGCTTTGATCATTTGTTTCTTGGGTCTATTTTAGTAACCAAACAAATCACACAAACAATGAATAATTAACCCAATAATATTTTCATCATCTTAATCACAATTTAGTTCACTAAACTCAATAATTATAATCATAAAGCTCAAACTCTTTACCGAGAGTTGACGAATTCCTTACTGACTAATTATTTATTCTACAAGTATTTAAATCATACCCAATTTCATCTTAAGAATAACTTATTGACAAATATGTGGTAATTATAACCATTATAAATTCTCAAATTGAATCAGTTCAATGGTCATATCTCTATATGTACCATCTATATATATAATTTAATAAATAAAATTTATTAATCTTCATCCAATGAAGACCATTATATATATATAGTTCTTCCTAGATTATTAATGTCCTTTTTAATAATCCTATGACCAAGAACAATTTAGATTAAATTATAAAAGATTTATCTTTCAATATTATGATCACTATCACAATGATAAATCCCTAAATTTAACCAATGACCTTATTATATTAACATTTTAATATAATAATAATAACAAATTATTTGACACATGATCAATTAGATTGTGATCATATTATTTATTCCCAACAGGGTAAGGCTAGTCCTATGCCAACACCAATGGTTTCTTCCCTTCAATTAATGTCTACATGTTTAGAAAATTTTGAAGATCCTAAACTATATAGAACAGTAGTAGGTTCCTTGCAGTATTTGACCATCACACTCCCAGATATATCATATGCAGTCGCTAAAATTAGTCAATTCATGTATTTTCCATTACTGGCTCACTGAAAAGCAGTAGAAAGGATACTTCGGTATCTTTAAGGAACCAAGGATCATAGATTGTTGATTCAAAAGTGTAGTGACAATAGATTGTATGGTTTCTCATACTCGGATTAGGCTGCAGAATTTGAAGATAGGAGGTCAGTAAGTGATTTTTGTGTTTTTTTAGGGAGTAATATTATGTCTTGACAATGTAGAAAACAAGGCACCATAAGTAAGTCTTTCACAGAGACAGAATTTAGGAGTCTTGCTACTTGCCAAGTAGAATTGGAGTGGCTACTGTTAGCAGAATTGAGGATTACCAACTATATACTATGATAACATACATGAGCACTGTTTTGTTAATAACTAATTCCGTGCTGCATAATCGCACTAAATACTTCCAATTGGATATGCAACTTATTCGATACAAATTTCAATCCTATTCTCTTCATATTGTTCACATCTCAGGAATAAATCAGATTGCAGATACCTTGACTAAATCTTTATCTGCTAGTACTTTTGACAAGCTGAAACACAAACTTTGAATGTGTTCAAGACCTCATTTGAATTTGAGGGAGTATCAGGAGTACAAAGTCAGATGTCAAAATTAGTTATTATAGTTAGATCAGTTTGGTTAGCTAGAATTGAGTTAGTTAAATATTAGTTTCTACAGAGTAGTGCAACAGGGTTAAAACACTATGTATATAGGAAAAATTATTCTAAAGGACCGTTAGGAAGATTTAATTATTAAAAAGGACCTTTAATACTAAAATTATTAAGAATGACTAAATCTTTTTATAATATTTAAGAAAACGAATCAAATCTTTTCATAAGGAGATAAATATATCTTTAATTTTTTATTATTTTTTATAATCTTTATGTTGATAAATTTTATTTCTCTTAAAATTTTAGTAATTTTTATTAATTATTTATTTATTTTTTTATTTTTATGATCTTTACCTTAACGAAAAAAGACAAAAGATCATAAAAGTAATAAATAAATAAATAAATAATAAAAATGATCAAAATTTTAGAAAAAATAAAAATTTTTAATATAAAAATTATAAAAAATAAATAAAAAATAGTTAAGAATCAATATTTTAATAATTAAATATTCTTAACAATCTTTTAGAATAATTCTTTTTAAATTAATTAACTAATTAATCCTAAGTGAATATTCATAAATATCTATATAACATTGTAAATCAAATAGCATATATTAAAGATTATACAAAATAAATAAAAAAATTAAGAATATATTTATCTTCTTATAAAAAGATTTAGTTCTTCTTCTTAAATATTTTAAAAAGATTTGGTCCTTCTTAATAATTTTGGTATTAAAAATTCTTTTTAATAATTAAGTCTTCCTAACGGTCTTTTAGAATAATTTTCCTATGTATATATATGATTTGTTTATATCACTGATTCCTTAGATCAGTTTTAATATAATGCAATGTTAGTGTTCAGTTCTAAACACAAGTCTTCATCTTTTTCTTTCTAATTCATCTATAGTCTATACTACAACTTCTATTCTCATTATTTTTTCTTGCCGCACAAGTGAAGAGCTTGAAATCCCTTTATTTTTTCATATAAAAAAGTTAATCATTACTCTTTCAAACAATTATGGTTAATTCTCAATGCTTTCCAACTTAAAAATCCTTGTCCTAATAAGCAATAAATAAGGTTTAATTATTCTGGTTCTTATAATTTCATAAAATTTGTTTATATTTTTTTTAATTGGGTCTTGCATCAAATTTTTTTTAAATAGATCTCTCTTAATAGTAATTAGTTTAATTATATAAGGACTTCATTAAAAAAAAGTAGTACAGAGACCCAAATAAAATAAAAAAAAAGTATAAGGACCAAATTAAAAAAAAATAAAAATTTCGCAAAACTTCTAGGAACTAGCATAATAATTAAACCAATAAATAATTAAACACATATAACATAGAGAAGAATTTCAAATATTTCTAGAACATTAACATTCTAATAATTTTAGCCGTTAATTTTAATTATAAAAAATATATATAATATATTAATTAAAACCATTCGTTAAAATTATTGAAACATGAGTATTTCAAAAATTTTAAAAATAATTTTATGGGCAAAATGCATGTATAAATTAATTGGAGGCCAATATTACATATATCTACCAAAACGAAAAACGTTACAAGGATTTATCAAGTAGACTTTTGTATGTAATTCGAATGAGACCTATTCGAATTATAAAATTCAATACTAATTCGAAGCAGTGTAATTCGAATTACTAGAAAAATTGTAAATCGAAGGGGAAAATTCGAATTATGCATGGACGAAATGTACTCCTAATTTGAACGAGGCTGAATCGAATGGTGAAAACTCAGGTGAAGTCGACTTCACGGTGAAGTTGATATCTAAGAGTCGTTAGATAAAAATTTAGTCAAATCAGTCAAATCATCTCTCAGGTATCAACTTCACAACTGCACCTGAGTTTCCACTGAATCGAATACCTTACTAATTCGAATTGCACCGATTCAAATTATACCCAGTTTCGTCCATAGTCTACTAATCTTTTATTGAATACCCATAATAAATACAATAAAGAGTAAAATAAAGATTACATTTAATAATACTCATAATAAATACAATAAATAGTACATTCAATAATAAATTAATAAAATAATAATTATAAATATTTTTCATAAATTATTAAAAATTTTCATTATAAATATTACTTTATGTTAAACTTATTGAGAGTACTTAAAAAGAGTATTAAAATATATTATTTTATTGTTATTTTTAATTAATAAATAAATATTAATTTTTATTATAAAAAAAGTATTTACAAGGTTTAATATAGAATTATCAAATATAAATTATATTGGCACAAACTTATTGGAGTTGAAATTAATTTATATTTAATAATTTTATACTAAAACTAATTTTAACTAATATTATCCAAACAATATTTATTTTATTAAAATTAATTTTAGTATAAATTGTCAAATATAAATTAATTTCAACTGCTATAAGTAAATTGAATTAAAATAACATATCAAAATTTACTCATATTTTAGTACTCTTTTTAAATAATCTCAATAAGTTTAACATAAGGTGACATTTCTAATGAAATTTTTTAATAATTTATAGAAAATATTTAAAATTATTATTTTTTTGAATTTATTATCGAAGGTACTCTTTATTGTATTCATTATGGGAGATCCATCCGTATCTTGGGGTGGCCGAGCCTTAGTAGTTCCGAACAGATTGCTCATGGAGGGGAAGAGCGATACATCGGCCAGGACTGAACACTGCGGCGGTAATACCTGCAAAAGATACTCCAACGCTCAAGTCAATAATAAGCTCTAGTGAGTATATCAAGTAAATATAAAATTGAGAATAGAACCTGATCTTTAGCCGAGGTTATGTATTCAGCTTTATAGATGGTATTCTGTCCGTTAGTTGCAGATTGCACCGACGCTCAAGTCAATAATAAGCTCTAGTAAGTATATCAAGTAAATATATCAAGTAAATATAAAACTGAGAATAGAACCTGATCTTTAGCTAAGATTACGTATTCAGCTTTATAGATGGTGTTTTGCCCGTTAGTTGCAGATTGCACCATGATTCTCGGTTTGTTATTGTGTTCTGTTTTGGAGGATAAGGTTTTATTGACTACTTCTCTTGTTTCGAATGTTCAGCTCCGGATATATTGTTCTGTTCCGAGCTATTCGTGTGGCCGAGGTTAAGGTTACGTATCATAGCCTCCAAGCTTGCCTTAGTTTGGACAGGACTAAGGCGAGCTTTCATATCGCGGATGTCATATACCTCAGTCACTTAGTTGTTTGTCATGCTTGCTCCTTACAGCCCCCAAGCTCCGCTTGGTTCTGTATGGAATCTCAAACATTTCCACAACTAATTGTTGCCTTGTCCTTCGTGCCATTTTGACATGATTGATGTGAAAACGTGTTCCGCTTTTCCAGGTACCCTTGTCCGTTGGATTCATGAATAATTTAATGCTCCTCTTTTGGTGTTAAATCCGGTGTAAGTGTTGAATTTCGGTGTGAGCTTGAAAGGCTTCTTCGGCTCCTTGTTGTTGGGTGATCTGAATGTCTTTTCCTCATTTCTTCTGCGTGGTGGCTTGTCTGTTTTCTGGGCTCCGCGAAGTTCTTCGATCTCCATCTGACCTGCAGCCCTTTCTCGGAACTCCTCTAGTGTCTTTGGCTTAGTTACCACAATCGTCTCCCGAAACTTTCCTGATCTGAGGCCGGCTTTAAGGGCGTGCAGGTGGACTGCCGGATCCAAGTCTTGAATTTCCATGGTGGTTTCAGCGAACCGAGTCATGTAGTCTTTTAGGCTTTCCTGTTGTCCTTGTTTGATGGTGCCTAGATAGTCGGATCCATGCACATATATCCTCGATGCGGTGAAATAGTCAATGAAGGACCTCGCCAGCTCCTCAAAAGAGGAGATTGAACCTGCAGACAACTTTGAAAACCAGAGTAATGCAACACCATCAAGGTAAGTAGGAAAGCTCGGCAGAGCACATGCTCATTGTTAGTGCCATTAAAAAATATCATTGATTGAAATTTCTTAATATGAGCTCGGGGATCACCGAACCCCTTGTATGGCTCCAGTGCGGTAGGTAATACAAAATTTTTCAGCATCTGAAAGTTAGTGATCTCTTCGAAAAAGGGATTGTTCAAAGTCAGCTTTTCCTTTGGCGGGCTGATATTCAGGGGGTCTAAGTTGCCCTGAGCTAAGCTTTTAGAGCTTCCCTCATCGTGTTTTTCATTATTATGGGCGGATAGCTCAGCTATCCTCCGTATCTCTGCCGTGATCTGAGCCAGGAGCTCTGCCTGTGTGGGTTGTTGGACCCCGTTATCGGCCATGTCTGAGGATCGGGAGTCCTGCAAAATAAATTAGAAAGCTGGGTAAAGAAAACAGTGGGGTTAGATAAATTTTTCAGGCCCCACGGTGGGCGCCAAGTGATCTGTCCGTCTCCTGGGATGGCCGAGCCTTAGCAGTTCCGAACAGATTGCTGATGGAGGGGAAGAGCTATACGTCGGCCAGGACTGAACACCGCGGTAGAAATACCTGAAAAAAATACTCCGACGCTCAAGTAGTCAATAATAAGCTCTAGTGAGTATATCAAGTAAATATAAAACTGAGAATAGAACCTCATCTTTAGCCGATGTTATGTATTCAGCTTTATAGATGGTGTTCTGCCCGTTAGTTGCAGATTGTACCATGATTCTCGATTTATTATTGTGTTCTGTTTTGGAGGATAAGGTTTTATTGACTACTTCTTTTATTTCGAATGTTCAGTTCCGGATATATTGTTCTGTTCCGAACTATTCGGGTGGTTGAGGTTAAAGTTACGTATCAATGAGTATTCAATAAAAATTAGTATATTATGGATAAAATTGGGTGTAATTCGAATTGTTGCAATTCGAATTAGTGAGGTATTTACGTGCATGCATAGTTCGATTTAGCGTCATTCGGTTAGTAGTTTGTCCATGTATAATTTGAATTGTCCCTCTTTAATTTATATTTTCTCTAGTAATTCAAATTGTACTATTTCAAATTAGTATTGGATTTTATAATTCAAATAGGTCTTATTTAAATATAAAAAAATCACTTAATAGATCTTTATAACGTTTTTCGTTTTAATAAATACATGTAATATTGGCCTCCAATTAGTTTATAATTTATACATGCATTTTGTGCTAATTTTATACTACTCTTAGGTTGTATAGTTGTATTGGAGTGCACCAAAATGACACATTATATAACATCAGTATAATATTAGTAGCACAGTAACAAGCGACAAATAGATGGAGAGAATTAGAATAGTTCCATTATTGTAGCAGTTTGCACGTGTGAGAATAGAAGCAGACAAGAGTTCTGTTGAGTTAATGCGCCGCAACAGTACTATGGACCACAAATCGCACCTGTTGGCCAAATATATTGACCCAAACATCAATTTCATATTTGTAAAGCCAGTTGT
>NC_029776.3:12079504-12100237 GCF_000817695.3 Arachis duranensis
TACAAACGTAATGTTATTGTTTTATTTCCTTGTAGTGGGATCTGCTTCCCCTTCTAAAGAAAGCAAACATGAACCGTGTCCTTCTTGGTGATTCTTGGCAAATAATTATTCCTATGGTTTTCATATAATGTTGTAATTTTCTCTTTATATCAGCCTCTAACGCATGTACCTACACTTATATACTAGTTAATTATTAACATCGTATATATATACACACACAATAATAGGGATTGACTGAGTGCAAACCTAAACTTTTGTCAGTTGGATTAATAACAATGTCCCCTAACTTTAGGTAAATTATATATCAATCGACAGGAACATTGTGAAGGTTTATTTGTAATTTTATATATTTGTTCGAAATATTAGAGAGTTACTAACTTTTTGTAAATTATTATTTTGGTATTCAACATTTGAGTTGAATCTTAATTTGATCCTTAACAATTTAAACGTCCTATTTTAGTTATAATAATTTTTAATCATCTTATTTAAATTCTAAAAAATTTTTCAGCGGATTCAATATTGTCTCACCATTAAATTTAACATAAATAATTTACATATATTGAAGAGTCAATAATATTTGATTTCAGTATTAAGAGTGTTAAGTAAACAATGACCATCTTGAACAACATAAACAATCACCAATCAAATAAAAATACACTACACCCTAATTTAATGCTATTAATTAAATTTAAGATTAATTTACTCTTTTAACCCTATTAATTTACATTATTCACACATTGTTCAAAAATATTGTTGATTACCTATACTTTTCCTTTCCGTATAAGAGTAAAATTGAGGAAAAGAAGTGCCACAAAAAGGTTTTGGTTATGTTTTCTAACGCATGAAAGAAAATATAATTTAACTAGTAACGTTATTAATCGCTCGTTTGGTTAGCTATTTGTGTCAAATTTAACAATAAGACAATATTGAATCTAGTTAAAACTTTTTAAGACAAAAATAAGACGTTTGAAATATTGGAAACTATATTAAGATTTGGTTCAAACGATAACACCAAAATAATACTTTATCCTAATTTTTTTTATTTTTTATCGGTAATAAAAAATGCAATGTGTACATGAAAAAAATCAATCCTCAAATAAGTTACAATTTATTTGTGTATACTTGTTTATTTTATTCATTTTTAATATATATTTAATACAAATGACTATTTTTTTTAAATATTATGATTGATATAATATATATTCATGTATATAAAATTATTATATTTTATAATGTTTTATGAGTATAAAAAAATTATTAACCGTTATAAATTTCGTAGAATTAATATTTAAAAAAAATTACATTGGACCAACACTTAAAAATAATCTTATAAAATTTTAGATTCTCGTATTATAATAACTAATTTTGTGGCGATATTTCTAAACTTTTGTAATATTCATTACATTAGTCCAACAAACTAAGACACTTCTCAAGTCAGTGGCTGATGAAACCAATTTCCTCGAATAATAGTCAATTAAGCAAGTATCGGATCTAGTCTTATATATATGCAAACTCTTGTTTGAGGGTAAAACAAAAAAAATTATAAAAAGATAAAAAAATAAAAAGATAATAATAATGATAAAGAAAAAAAAATAAGAGGAGAGATTTTAAATTATGCAAAATTTATCAAAAAATAATACTAAAAATTTTTAATTATAACACAAATTTTTTTTAATTTTGAATTTGAAGCAAAATGATGATAATGATAAGGAGAGGAGGTTCTCAATTTTCACATCAAAATTTTTTAGTCGTAACATAAAATTTTTTTATTGTGTCATTTTCAATTAAATGATGTATTTTTTTATATTATTGAACTAGTTAAGTGGTATTGAATTCATATATAAGTAATTTACTTATTTTCTGTATTTTTTTATTATTTAGCTAGTTGAATGATATTGAATTTATATATAAGAGATTTATCCATTTCTCTATCATTTATAATAAATTGATGTATTTTTTAGTTCTAAAATATTTGAATGTATTTTATTGGTTGAGTAAGTTAAGGTTTTGGACTTGTGATTTTTTAAAGATTTTTTATGCCATTTACTAAATTTTTTTATGTTATTTCTATCTAAATGATATATTTTTGTTATCACTGGATTGATTGTGTGATATTAAAAAGAGGAGGAAGACAAGTTGAGTTATGCATAACTTATTAGAAAAATAGCACTGAAATTTTTTAAGCGTACCACAAGAAATTTCTTAATTTTAATACCAAATTTCGTAACTGTTACACAGGTTCTTGTTAAGATGATAAAACAAGAATTAAGAGAATGTGGAAGAAGTTAAATTGTGCAGAATTTATAAGACAAATAGTACCAAATTTTTTAACCGTGACACAGCAAATTTTTTATTTTGATACTAAAATCTCTTAACGGTGACATAGAAATATGATGTATTTTTTTATCGTTAACTTAATTATTGTGTGATATTTAATAAAGAAGAAGAAAATATGATGTGTTTTTTTATCGTTAATTTAATTGTGTGATATTTAACGAAGAAAAAGAGGAGAAGGAAGAAATGGTGGTGGTAGCTAGTGGTGGTCATAATAACAATAACAAAAGATAATGATGATAATGATGATGATGATGAAGAGGAAGAGGAGGAGGAGAAGGAGGAGAAGGAGGAGGAGGAGGAGGAGGAGAGTAACTAGCGTACAATGTAAAAAATAGTTATAACAATTTATTGAACTTGATTAGACAATTTTTTAAATTGTAGAATTTTTTTATATATATACAAAATCATTATATTTTATAATTTTTTATATGTAAAAAAATTATTAACTATTATAATTCTCGTAGAATCAATTTTTCTGAAAAAAGTTATATTAGCCCAACACTTAAAAACAATGTTATTCTCTAATCCTAATAATTAATTTTGTGACGATGGTATAAAGTTTTGTGATTCTTCATCACATTAGCTCAAGAAAACTAAGACACTCAATCATTTCATTTGTTGACAGAATCAATTCTGTCTAATAATTAGAGCCTTTTTGGGAAATAGTAGAAACTATTTTTTTTTTTACTTTTTGGATTATAAAAAGTCACAATCTATATATTTAGCACCATTAAAAAAAAGCTTTTAATTTTTCGAAAAGTTAATTTACAGCTTTTTGAAAAAGTAAAAATATATGACTTCTCTACTTTTCGATAAGTTATTTTACTACTTCCTTTACAAAAATTAATTTCAAAATAAAAAAAAATCTACTTTCTTTTTTGATTCTGTGAAAAATATTGATCCTTCACAATCATTTTCACGCAAGGTCTGCTAGAAGCACTGGCCTTCCACCATCATTCTCACGCAATGTTCCAAACCTCACCATTTTCACGTAATGATTCATCGGATGGAAGTATTGATCCTCCACCACCATTTTCATTTTCAGACAATATTGCATCTAAACAATCTACTACATATATTCCTTCTAATTATTTTTTTATCATTTTATCACTCTATTTTTTATTATTAAATTTGTATTTAACTGTGGTATGAAATTTCAGTTTTAATTTTATTTTTTTCACATGTGATTTTATAGCTTGCTATTATTTTCATAGTTAATTATAGCAAGTTTTTGACTTTAATAAAGCAGAAGGGAGTTCTAATAGGAGTAAAACAAAAAACAGCAACAAAATATACATTGACACACATTTTATATTATTTTTTATTTTCACATACCATATCATACACAATATTAGTGATTAGGTTATGTAAAATCAACATTTAATATTGAAAAGTATTTATTATCATCGTTATTTTAATATTCATTCTCTTCTGCACACAAAATTTATTTTGTTGAGTTATTTATCCAAACGCTACAATTTTAAAATAAATACTTTTATAATTAAAAATACAAATATAAAATAATTTATTTATAAATTACTATTAATAAAAATTTTTGTGTTTTAAATTTTTTTTTTAAAAGAACTTATTTAAATTATTTACCCAAATTTAACCTTAGTTAAGCAAGTGTCTGAATCCAATCTCAGCTGATAGATGCAAACTCGTTACGAACCTTTATTCGTACTTTCGTACGTAGTGGATTAATCCCTGTCGTATAGGATTTAAAAATATCTTGAGAAATTCAAAACAGAAAGCGTATGTATCTACTTATAAGTTACCCCTCTCTTTTCTATATATAAAGGAACATAATTGCCTATTATATATGCTATTTCTTCATCGATCACCTTAGCTTATAGATGTATGGCTTCATCATCATCATCTTCAAAGAGGCACCCGCTGTACCACGGAATCAGGTGTCGAGGAGGAAAATGGGTCTCCGAAATCCGGCAGCCACGTAAGGCTTCAAGAATATGGCTGGGGACGTTCCCCACGGCTGAGATGGCGGCTGCCGCCTACGACGTTGCCGCATTAGCACTCAAAGGCGACAGCGCCGTTCTCAACCTTCCTGAGTCAGCTGGAAAGTACCAAATTCCTGTAACTAACTCCCCTGATGACATCCGCAGGGCTGCCACTGCTGCTGCCGCTTTGATGAAGAAGAACCCTCAAGAACCCATCACCACTCCTCACATTATTACTGTTAATAATAATGATAATAACACTCTTGTTGATGGTATTAACAACAACCATATTATTAATTCGTCATCATGGTATGAGGATAATGATTTCATGGACGAGGAAGCTATATTCCGCATGCCAAGTTTGCTGGTGGATATGGCTGAGGGCATGCTTCTGTCGCCGCCGAGAATAATACTCAGCCCATCTCCGCCATCGTACAACTCCGGTGACGGAGGTGACACTTTGTGGAGTTACTTTTGACTTAATTGAGCATGGAAAATTAATTAACAGCGAATAAAAGAGTGTTCTCCATACTTGCTAGACCTTGGTTATGTTAATTAAGAAATAAAGAGAAAATATGTTCCTAGCTAGTTTATGTAGGTATATCGAGAATGCTAGAATTCAATCATATCATTTTCTTTGTTTAATTTCATATAATATAATTATATGCATGTATATGCTATCTTCAAGCTAATAATTGACCACCGGCAAGGGTGGAAATTATAGATAGACCAGATTCGGATTTACTTTGTAATGTCACTTTTACCAATTATTCTGATATAATAATAATGTTATTTGGTATTTTGTGAGTACTAAGTTTGGTTGGTTATTAAGTCTCATTTGACTTAAGTTTATTATATTCGTGTATAAAATAACTTTCTATATACTTTCATTATCTTTTCTATTTCCTTATACATACCTTTATTAAATGTGTTTTGATTAATTTAATAAGTCTGAATACATATGATCTGACACACACTTTTTTATAATTTATCTTTTAATTTTAAATCACTTTTATTCTAAAATAAAACATTAATTAATAAGATTAAAATTATCAAATTTCATGAATCCTAAAAGTTCTACTAATTCTAAATTGAACTAACCACCATCATCTTTAATAATTATGAGTTATGTTATGTATGTAGACTAAAATCAACCACTAATATAAATATAAAATATATGTTTTAATATAAATATACATTTATGTTATCTGTATATTAAAATCAGCTATCAAAGTCAGCCACCAGTATAAAATATATGCTGGAATATAAATACATATTAAAAATAAATTAAACTATACATATATTTATACACAAATATATTGGTAACTGATTTTAGTAACTGATTTTAGTAGTTGATTTTGGTGTACAAATAATATTTTTATTGAAAATAAATTAAACCACACAAATATATTAGTGACTAATTTTAGTGACTGATTTTATTGTACAAATAATATTTTTGAATAATTATATTAGAATTTTCATTTTTGATATTTTTTAACGAATTTGGGAATGTTCGAAACAAAAATGCAACCCGTAAACGATATAGTAAAAAAGTAAGAGTGTTTGTTATGGTGCTAGTATCTATCTAACTACCAAAAAAAAGTTAAATAATTAATATTTAATTTAAAAATATAAAAATTAATTTTTTTTTGAATATTTAAAATTTATTATAAAAATAAATTTAATAAAAATTTAACATCAAATAATAGACACCGGAAGAAGATTAGTTAAACTAAAAAGTGAGAGGCAAAAGCATTAGAACGATTTATAACAAAGTTATCTTAATTTTTCTATTTATTTTTTTACTCTATTATTTTTAGTGTTATATTTTACACGGAAACATAATTAATTAATTTATTAATATATTAAACATAACATATCTTGAAGATAATTTTATTCAATTTTTTATTTAGAATCTGTACTGTTTTACATAAAAAGATGTAACAATTTGACCATATCTTTTATTTCATTCCTAAAGTATTACTACTCTCTTTTGTTTTTTAAAATATCACAACTTCTTCATTATTTATTATCTTTCTTTTAAATTGAATTTTCTTTGCTATTTAGTTTCACATGCATAAGAGAACCAAGTTTGCACTTCATATTTAATAAAGAAATCAATAAATACATCGACAAGGATGAAACAGAAGTGAATAATAATAAAGGAATAAATAAAAACTATATATTATAATCTAAAAAAAATAAACAAAAAAATATATTTTTATGATTGATGAAAAATCATACCCTTAAGAATAACTTCTATTATTCTTTATGTATGTTACAATTAAACTCTTTTTTATTTTATATATATGATTGATGTACGAGATAAAAAGTAGTATTTGCTTATTCAATTCTTTAGATGAATTATCTTAACCTAATAGATTAATGCTAACACTAATTTATAGGAAGGAGTACTATCCCTCTCTACTATCTCCAACCCTCTGAACTTTTATAATAAAGTCAATCTTCACTATTTTTTACATTATATTACTTGTATCTTTATTTCATTGTACTAATAGTGCTTATCAATTTTTTAAGTAGTTGGCTCAACAATGACCAATATTCTTTCAACTTATCTTTGTACTTAAAAAATTGACAACACAATCCTAATAAAACTATTTCACAATACACGGTTTGTAGCCAATAAATGTGTCATATCCTGGTCACTATATTGTTCTGCAAGCATTAACAATCTTTTTAATGAAAGTTAGTGAATTAATTAAATGTATATTTATTTATCTTATTGTCTAATAAATTAATTATTAATTATTTTTGTGATTTATTCTCATAAGGATTAATCTCTAGATACAAGTGATTTTGCTATACAAGTTTTATAAGTCATCTAATTAATATTACGCTCAAACGCGCTTGTTATAAACACATGTTTCACGCGCCTCTAACAAATTTTTAATTTTTTGAAGGATTCTGTTTCTTTTTTCGAATTTCTTGCCTTCTTTTTCTCCTTCTTCATTTACGTGCTTTTCTCTCTCTATTCTCTTTCTTCGTTATTTTCGATTTTCATTTTTTTTTACATCAAACTCTGAAATCGTTTTTGAAGATAATGGATAATTCAACTTCAGATTGTCAGATGAACCAGTGCGTGAACCTTGTCTATGAAATTTGCTATTAATTCTTCCTTGTTTGAATTGAATCTAATGTACTAGTTCTGATTAGAATTAATATAATCTTGTCCATTTTATATCAGACGTTCGGGTGTAGATTAAAAATATTTGGGTGTATTTTTATAAAAGTTTGGGTGTATTTACAGTTTATGACTTTTCATCTGACGGAGGTAGAATTGTCTTATTCTTTTAGTTGAATTGTTTTAGTTTTTGTTTAGTTATGATTCATGAATCTGGTTTTTGTTATTTTTTATGATGGTTTTATAGTTGTATTTACATTCTATAGTTTATGCTTGTTTTAATATGGTGTATTTTGGGTGTATTTTGCAGCCTTTGCTGACTTTGGTGGCTGATTTTAGTGTACACGTAACATAACTCATTTCTGTATCTGCAGCAAATTTGGGTGTAAAAACAAAGATATTTGGGTGTAATACGAAGATATTGGGTGTATTTTTACTCTGATAAGTTCTGCATAATTCAAAACTCTTCCTTTTCCTCCTCCTCATCTTCTGCTGCTTCTTCTTCATCTTCTTATTTCATATTCTCATAATTCTTTTTGGGAGGAAAAAATCAAACAAAAAAGAAAAAAATACATAATGTTGCAAAATCAAAAGAAGAAGAAGGAGAAACACGACGATGAAGATGAAACACGCGAAGAAAAAGGAGGAGAAACACAAAGAAGGAGAAGAAGAATGAAGAGGAGGAGGAGGAGGAGAAACGCGAAGAAAAATGACAGTTATGGTTTTCATCGTGGAAGAAGAAGAAGAGTCGTTTATAATGGTGAGTAGCGCACTTTGAAAATAGAAAGTGGTTGAGTAATATGAGTGTATTTACTCTTGAATGTAGGAGTGTAATGCGCTTATATTTTGTTAAATTTGTGCCAACTTAAAGACTTATAAACAAAAAGGCTTGCAATTGTATGTGTAGCATACCTGTTCTCATAAATAATGAGCTTAGAATCTCAATTAACAAATTATTGACAAAATCTAATAGACAAAACACATAATGTGAACTTCTAGGTATAAATAATGAGCTTAGAATCTCAATTAACAAATTATTGACAAAATCTAATAGACAAAACACATAATGTGAACTTCTAGGTAGATAAATGGGAGAAACATAAAATTTATAATCTTGTTAAGTTTCATCAAGTTTAATATTTTAGCTTGGTATATATTAAAAATACTAAAGAAATAGTATAGTGATATATAATTTCTTTGTGCTTCTTAATGATTTCAAATCCTAATCACTAAATTTTTAATTATCAACTATAAATGTATACTAAAATTATTTCTCAAAATTCGTTATTAATATAGAATATATATTACAATTAACATATATTTACATATAAATATATAATAGTTAATTTTAATAGTTAACTGAAATGTGTAAATAGCATTTTTTATTTAATTATACCAATTTAATATAGTTAAGCTTCTTAATAGCACGTTCATATTCAGTCATCAGCAGGAGATGCGAGTGAGTTGATATGAGACTCTCAACTAACAGATAGACTTCATAATAGAGTAGTTGACGAAGTGAAAGCCCTTAAACATGACATGGAATGTGTCCAAATATAAACTTTTTTCTAGCTACTAGCTAGTAGTATTTTCATTAAACAACAAAAATTTAATTTAGATATTATATTAATTCCATTATTAAATATCCACATTATTTAAATATCAGATCGACATGTTCACGTCATAGCTGTGAGATTGTAACATTTGCCGTTTAAATTTAGTGTCCCCTTAACATCTAGGTTAAGTGTATATATCTTGAGTATCACTCATGGGTCACACTACATAAAAGGCTCAAGAATGAAAGATTTAGCGGCGGTCTAAATAGTCGGCTATGAAATCCACAAGCTCTGAATAGTGTATCTTGTTTTAAGCACATTCTATTAACTTTTTTCATTCGTGCATTCAGAAACACTTAAACCTTAGGCAATGAGCTAACTACGTATGTTAAACTATTTTTGAACATATAGCTACAGATTTTGATAATTTGGGAGCTCACGCATTCCATTTGAATTGCATTTCGGCGTGGATCTAGCTAGTCATAAATTATTTCTCTTAACAAATTATTAGGGGGAGCCGTGGAGATATATATAACTAAATTTATATATGAAAAATCTTACTCTAACATTCAAAATAACCTTTTTAATAGTATATTAAACGAAATTAAATATTATAAATATTTACGAAAATATCTAATAAAAAAATAAAAAATAATCAAATTTATTTTATTAATATATTATTTTTAGTAATAATTAATAAATATTATAAAATAAATTCTGGTTTTTTTTTAGTATTAAGGAAACATTTAAGTAAAGAAAGTGATTGGAATTTCTGAACTTGGTTATTCACTGTAGTTACATGAACACATGATGATGAATCACACACTACAAACTACAAGCTACACATGATGATAAATACCAGTTAATTAGTTACTATTAGCAATTGTGAAAATATCAACTTTTAAATGTTCATAGATAAAATGCATCTTTTCTTTCACTGGAAAGAAACCAAACTATATATGGTGTAAATAGCGACAAGAATAATAATGGCCGACATAGTTCGCCATCGCTTTCCATCTTTCCACCTACATCGATGGAGTATCACTGTTGGTAAGCTTTCTCCTTCACAGGATCTTGCATTGTTTTTTGCACGTGTATTAATTGTTTTTTGTCTATTATATATATTTCGGCTAAACCACTATTTTATTTGCAATTTACAAAACGTGGTGATTTTAGTAGTTTGTTTGTTGTAGACACCAGGATGATTAATTATTGAAAAGAAATATACAAAGTTAGTTGATGTTGAAACACATTGTGATTGCCATATATAGCCGACATCCATATATATGATTGCATGTCATATTGTCATCATTGATGGACTCACTATCCACTATATATATTGATGGTAATTTCTCAGTGAAAAATATTATATACAATAAAATATACAATCACTAAATATAGTTATATATAATAATTTGTATATTTTTTTAATTAAATAATTAATCATCAAAATAATTAAAATTATTATAATAAAATAATGAATAAAATATGTTATTTGTACTTAATGTTTGCAACTTTTTTAAAAATATCCTAAATGTATACATTTATTTAATTTTATTTTTAATGTTTTAATTCATTTAAATTTATCCTAATATTTTTTTATTTGTGTCAAATTAACTCCAAACTATTTTCGATTTTGTATCTATGAAAATTTCAAGTGAGTTGAGAAAGGGTTGAATTAAAGAACCGCTTTTAAATTTGAATAAACAAGTTAGGCAGAAATATAATTTTAGGAGATTATTTTTGATTTTGTCTTGTGAGTGCATAATAGAATTGAAATAGTGAAGAAATTAAAAGAGAGAAAGAGAAGAGTGACGCCTCGATATATCTTAGTTCAGCAATGATGACCTATGTACAGTCTCTATCACAATAATGATAAAATTTTCACTATAATCAAGATAGATTACAATCACTAATTTTAAGAGATTTACACTCTTGTAAACCACCTAAGCTATTCTAAGCTTAATAAATCACCTAGGTATTAACCCAACCTAATTAAGAAGAACTAAGTATACTCTAACCAGCACACTTTCAAATACAAACACTCAAACAAAGATTAAATTTTGGCTTTTGTATGAACTCCTCTCTTTACCTTTTTTATCTTTCAAATGATTTTAATTCTAGATACAAGAGAATAAGAACATACTCAATATGACAAAGAAATGAGCTTGTGTAATAAATCAGATTTTACTTCAATAGTTGTCTTATTCTTTGTCTTCGTTCTTCTTATATAAAGATTGATATACTCTTTTTTAAAGTAGATATCATTTTTTTTTCACAAAATTAACCACTGCACCAATTATGTTTATGGTTGTTGGTATTAAGGAAAAGATCTTTCCTTTTTTTTCCTCAAGTTCAAATGCAGCAGCTTTTTATAAATATGATCTGATTTTGGAGGGCATTACTTATTTTTTGATTGTGCATATTTTTTCCTAATTTGGCATGATATTATCTTTGATTGATTTCTATAATGTTTTTCATAATGGTTAGTTATAATAAGAAATAGTTAATTATGTTTGTTATCATATGGTACCAAAACAATTCTTGATTCAACAATCTCTCCCTTAATGATAAATATGATTAAACTTTTAAACTAAATAGAGAGCAGAAAGACTTTCCTAAATTTTTGTAAGCTCCCCTTCTTTATGAGCATCCTCCAATACAGAGATGGTGCATATGATAATAAGGTATAAAATGCATATACCAAATAGGTTTAATCCTTATTTTTCTTCCCCTTTTGTCATCAAAGAGGAAAACAAAGAAAGATACAAACATCAGTAGCAGCAGCGAAATGACTACGGAAGGCTAGAAGCATTTATAGGGGTGAACGCGGGTCAGATATGGCCAAAACTCAATCTAATTTGCACTAAAATTATCGGATCGGATCCAATATCCGCAATTTTTAAGTTTGCAGATCGGATCGAATATCAGATATATCCGCAAAACATAAAAATATTTTAAAAAAATTTTTTATTAAAAAATCAATAAAATTCTTTTTGTCTATTCTTTTAGACATATTTATTTTTAAAATAATATTAAACATACTTTTCTTAAATAATAAAAGTAAAATAATACAACATATATGATAATTATTAGTTAAAATAAAACATAAAAAGAATATTTACTTATTTATTTATTTTTACAGATCCGTGGATATGCGGATACATACATCAAATATGCAATCTGATCCTATTAGTGTGCGAATTGAATTTATATCCACAATTTTTAAATCGATCAGATTTGGATAAACACTGCGGATATAAGATTGGATCCGATTCATGAACACCCCTAAGTATTTATAACAGATGCAAGATGAAAATTCCTGTTTTAAAAAGGAAAGAATTTGAAAAAGAATTGAAAAGGAATTTGAAAAAATATTTTTCAAAATAAATAAGATGATTAATGCAGAAAATACTTTGAGTAAAATCTGTTTTAATACAATAAGAAAAAGTTCTTGAAATAAATGCAGAGATTGCATAATCATTCAAATGAATTTGTTCATCATCTGTCCAAAAAATTTCGTCTCGACCTGGGAGACAAAAACTCAAAAAACATCATCAGTTAAGAAAAAATAGATCACCAGCATATGTAGAAACTAGTTATACCTTAGTTGCAACACCTTGTCCAACTGCTCCTTTTTGGATGCATCTAAGGCAAACCTACAATACTTTCAAGAAGTTTTAAGTATCCAAAGTAGCTTTAATCCTTTGATGCTAATTCTTTTTGGTTGCATTATAATCACAAACAATATTATAAACAGATTATCAACTATTTTTTTGTAAATAAAGTATTAAGGTGAAGAATGTCAAGCTCTATTACAATTTGAATAAATATTGGTTCTTGCTGAAATTTTTGAATAATAAAGAGGATTCTTGTTTTTGAAAGGGGTGGCCTTGTGATTTTTATTAAAAACAGATTTAGTCCTTTTAGTTTTTGAAAAAAGAGACTTTAAAATTATTATTTTTTAAAAAGATTTTTCTCTCTTCCATAAATCCAAGATCAGGGCTTTGATTAGCTAGAACTTTGTCCAAGTTTTTTAAATTTTAAGCAAACTTTGCTAAATTAATATTCAAATTCTTAATCCTCTCTTGCAAATTTTTATTTTCAGCAAGAACATCATTTGATACAGTAGCAGAATTTCTCATTTTTAAATTCTCTATCTGAGTTTTCAAAAGTTCATTTTCCTATTTCAAAATACTAGAGAATTCGGCTTTGCTTAATTGTTCTTTGAGTTTGGAATTCTCCTTCAAGGTTTTATTTCATTTTTATATTTACTATATTTTTCAAAGAGCTTTATAGTATTTTTAATTAAATCATTAATAATAAAATATAATTAATAAGCTGAAAGTTTAGTATAATCTATCCCATTATAATCGGTTTGATTAGCCATGAGACAAATATGAGCTTCATGGTGAGAATCTTCTTTCTCAGTGTTATTTTGGAGATCCTTCCATGATGCCATAATAACTTTTTTTTTTCTCTCGTTTGTTGCTGTCCTCCTTCTTCTTTTGTGGTCAATCTGATTTATAATGGCCAGATTCTCTACAATGGTGACAGATAACCTTGTTTTGATCCATTTTGAAGTCCTTGAAGAAGATTCTTTTTTTTTCTATTTTGTCTTATTATTCTCCTAAACTTTCTAGCGAAAGAGATGAGTTCATCATCACTGAGATCATCTCCTGTTTCTTCATCCTTGGAGAAGATTTTAGATTTCAATGCAAAATTCCTTTTTTTTGGTTCATGAAGTGTTGTTTCATATGCTAGTAGTTTTTCACTCATCTCGCTGTAGGAGATTTTTTTTTCAAATTGTTCCCTTCAGCAATTGCAATGCTCTTGCTTTTCCATTCTTTGGTGAGGTTTCTTAGGATCTTTCTTACAAGTTCTTATTCAGTGTGTTTCTTCCCCATAGTATCAAGATTATTGATGATTATAGAGAATTTTTTAAACCTCTCGTTTATGCCTTCACCTTCCTTCACGAGAAACACTTCATATTCCTTCATAAATTTGTTAATTCGAGTTTCTCAAACTTATTTAGTTCCTTCATGAGTGAACAGTAGTTTATCCCATATTTTCTTTGCGATTTTGCACTTTGAGACTTTTTGAATTTCACAAAACTAATTGTACAATACATTAAATTGATAGCTCTGGCATTTAACTCTATTTTTTTATTTCTCCATTATTCCATTCCATATCCTCTTTTGGAACAACATTCCCTTTTTCATTGAGTTTGGTAGGAATGTCTGGTCCATTGATAATGATTTTTTAAATGTTGTAATTAATGAATTGCACGAAGATTTCTGTCCTTTCTTTTCAATAGACATAGTTATTATCATTAAAGAATGGCGGCCTATTGTTGGATTATTCTTTCGTTAGAGTGAATGCAACAATGTTGTTTACCATGGATCGTTAACTCCAAACTGTGAACTTTGCTCCTAGCCTTGAGTCGAAGCTCTAATGCCAATTGAAGGTTCCAAGTGAGTTGAGAAGCGGGTTGAATCAAGGAACCGCTTTTAGACTTGAATAAACAAGTTATGTAGAAACTTGATTTTAGGAGATTCTTTCTGGTTTTGTCTCATGAGTGTAGAACAAAATTGTAATAGTGAACAAAAGAGAGGAGGAGAAGAGTGACGCCTCGATATATCCTAGTTTGGCCACGTTGACCTATGTCCAATCTCCACTACAAGAATGGTTAAATTTTTACTATAATCAAGATAGATTACAATCAGTAATTCCAAGAGACTCATAGTGTTTGTTTGAGCGCCATTATTTTGATAAAAATATCATTTTTCAATAAAAAAAATCTTTTTTTTATTTTTTAGGGTGTTTGGCAAATTTCTAGTAATAAAAGTAAAAATACTAGAAAAATAAAAAACATCTTTTTTGAGAAGCTATAATTTACATCTTTTTTTAAAAGATCCTTTTACTTTAAAAAAATATGTATTTCATGTATTAAATAAACAAAAAAGTTCTTTTATATTGTTATACCCAAACATAATTGATAAATAAAAAGATATTTTTGCATAAGATACCCAAACATAAAATTATTTTTACTTTTCTATAAAATCTTTTCAAAAAAGATAACTCGAAAAAAGATCTTTTCTTAGAAGTTCCAAACAAACCCATACTCTTGTAAACTATCTAAACTATTCCAAACTTAATAAATTACTTTAGTGCTAACCCAACCTAGTTAAAAAGAGCTAAGATGATTTATATTTTGTATGAATTCCTCTTTTTACCTTTTTTTTTTACCTTTCAAATGATCTTAATTTTAGACACAAGATAACAAATTAAAAGCACACTCAGTATGACAAAGGAATAGGTTTGGGTATCAAATTAGATTTTACTTCAATAGTGACTTTTTCCTTTGTCTTCGTTCTTCTTATATAGATATTAATATACTCTTCTTCAAGGTAAATATAATTTTCTTTTTCACCGTTACACTAATCATGTTTATGGCTGTTGGCAATTTGGCATCAAGGAGAAAGTTTTTTCTTCTTTGTTCTTCAAGTTCGAATGTAACAACTCCTATGAATATGATCTTATTTTGGAGTGTATTACTTGTTGTCTTAATTGTGCATATTCTTTTTTAACTTGGCTTGATATCATCTTTGATCGATTCCTATAATGTTCTTCATACACATTAGTTATAATAGAGAATAATTAATTATGTTTGTCATCATAATGTACCAAAATAATTCTTGACTTAACATTCTAAAATTTTAGATGGAGTTAATATCCTGAATAATTTTGATACAAATTAAAAACTTTAAAGACAAATTGAATAAAATTAAATGTCACTGCTAACTTTTTAAAAAATCACAAATGATAAAAAGGTAAAAATAAAAAACATACTTTATACTAAAACGATTAAATTTAATTTGCAATATACTAAAAATCAAACTTGTTTAATAGTATAATATTTTTTTTATAAAATACATATTTTTATATGTGGGAACTACAAATAATATGATTTATATTTGGTAGTTCAACTTGTTTAATATATATATGAAATAATTTTTCTCAATTTTTTTAATTTTTTTGTATTAAAGTGTGATCTCTTACCATACACTCATGATAATTATTGTTTTGCTGCACTTGATGATAATTAATGTCCGTTTCTTTTTACTATTATGCTCTCTTACCTTTTTCTTTTAATCTTTTTGTTTTGCTATTTATGAGTTAATATACGAATGATTAAGAAGTCTCAATAACATCACTAAGTAAACAAGTGTAGATCTCTAGGAGAGGAAAATTCCATATCATGAGGCTTTGTTCTTGTGCCACTCCAAGGTTTCGAGAAAATCTGCACAGCCATTGGCTTTGCGATAGACATTCTCAATCGTAACTTGCCAACTCCTGTCAAAGAGCTCATTGACCCTGTAGTAGAGAACAGACCCAAAATTTCTCTTCAAGGTGGAGTTTTTGACACTATTTACTGTAACACCTTATCATTTATTGTCTTATGCTTAAGTCATAATTTAAAAGACAATTCACTAATCGTCTACACTCGATAGCATACATAAGCGCATCAAAAACGTAGATAATCAAACACTCGATGGAAGAATAATAGTAAAGAGACATATATAAGTATGTATATAAGTATCAACTAGTCTCGGCCCGCGAAGATTAGGCCGGCTAGAGTTACATCAGTAAAATAGTTGGATAGACATAATCTATCTCTCCAAAACACATCATAAACCTCTAAAGACAAGTCTTTAAAACAAGTGTATAATATAAGTGTTTCTAAAAGAAGGAGAGAGTCTAAAATTAAAGCATAATAAAAGTTTTCTTTGATTCATCAAGAGTCCAGCACACTCAGCGATGTGCATCACGTCCTGTATCTGAAAATAAAATTCGACATCGAGTGAGAACTCAAAGGTTCCCAATAGGGTAATAATTTCAAATAGAAACTATGTAAAACCATATGAACCTGCTAGGCAATCCTAATCTCCGATCACACAAAGTTCAAGGCTAGGGTTCTTACTAATCCGATCAAGATAGACAATTAAATCTCAACTATTTTGGTAATCTTTATATCTAAATTTTCTCTTATACAAATCATCGTCTCTCTCAATATCATAGATTCATAACTCATTTAATAATTCAACATTAAAATTTAGTTTCAATATTATTAATTATCAATTCATTCCAGAATTTTCCTCAATCCTCAACCATCAACTCTCATCAAGAACAACGCTCAGCATCACCACCATCAGTATAAGTTATCTCTCAGTTGTGTAAACACATTCAAAGCAATACAAGGAATACACAAGTAGAGAGAATAGATAAAGTAACTTGTTCAATTAGCATATAAATACAATTATTCAAATAGATAAGCCAAATACAAGATACACACCTAAACAATACACGTAAATACAAATGATGTATGCCTGCTCTATGGCCAATGAGCTCATGTGTCCGTTATACAGCCAAATCCGACATGTCTGATAGTTAAACCTAGACAGTCCCTCAGTGCGTGCATCCCCAAAGCTCGTATTCATATTCATTGATCAATATCCATTGGGGGATATATCCTGGAAGATATAAGTGTCCAGCTACATCTTGGGACGGAGGGCCAACAGTCTCAATTCCATCCTGGAGCAAGCGGGACAAACCACCATTCTTGTATCTACCTATGAAGCTCAAATTCTGACTAGGAGCAAGTGGTACAAAACCACAATCCTTGCATATTATCCCAAAAGCTCAAATACCGACTAGAAGCAAGCAGAACAAACTACAATCTTTGCATCTATCCCAGAAGCTCAAATATGAATCACAATCCTTGCATCTACCCCAATAACTCAAATACCAACTGGGAGCAAGTGGGACAAACTACAATCCTTATATCTACCCCAAAAGTTCAATTATCAATCAAACCCATTCTCATTATGCTCTACAAATCAATTCAATCTCATCATTCGATCATACGATCTCATTATCCTCTCGAATCAACTCAATCTCATCATTCAATCATATAATCTCGTTCTCATTACCCTCTTGAATCAACTCAATTTCGTCATTCAATCATATAATCTCAATCTCATTAACCTCTCGGATCAATTCAATCTCGTCATTCAATCATATAATCTCATTCTCATCGTCCTCTTGAATCAATTCAATATTATCACTCAATCATATCATCTCATTCTCATTATCCTCTACCCTCGTTATAGGAGTTACAGAAGTTTAAAACGTTAAGAAAACAGTTTAGAGGCATAAGATTCATTCCCAATCATGGAAAATAGTTATCGAATCTTAAATAGGATTACGAAAATGAAACAGCCAAGTGAAATGGGCAAAGTAAGTAAAATAAATATTTTCAGCAAAATAGGATGGTCATGCAAACACATGCCTTATGCGTACGCATAAATGTGAATTTTTCAAAAGTTGCGTACGCAAGACACATGCCGCGTACGCATGAGCGTTAAAAATGACAAAGTCGCGTACCCGAGCCAGTGCCGTGTACGCGAGATGTGTTGGGCAAGACCAGTAACTTGCTTTGCGTGACACCTTCGCATACGCATGAACACAATGTTTCAGAAAAGCTGATATGTTGAAGAAAATTCAGTTTTTCACATCCATTTTCAAACTTCAATAACTTCCTCTACAAAATTCCGTTTTTTCTCATCTTTATATGGTTTTAAAGGTCTTTTAAGAAGTTTTAGTTTAAAATAACTTCCTCTCAATTTCAAACTCCTAGCGCCAAGTTATGGCCGTCGAAGTTGGTTAAAAATCTATTTTTACCAAATTCTCATAACCTTTTGAATTCATAAATTTCTCAATTCAATTCAGTTATGGACTATTCCAAAACCACTCATACACCCCCCAAACACTCATTCATAAATCTCCAATCCTCGCAAACCTAAATCAACTTACTTCCAACTTGTTTAACTTATTCTATCAACATACCCATGTTTAATGACAACATACAACATTCATATATCCAAGTTCTCAATCATCCAATAATCAATCATCACAATCTTATACAATCATTCACACCACTTACCTCAACTTACCACATAGAAGATTTTTTCACCCTATCACGGCCTCCGGCTCGATTTCACAAATCACAATATTTATACATCCAATTCTCAATGGAAACTCAACATACATATTCATTTTCATGCAACGTAGTACCAACGTACTTCACAATATCCAATTGCAATAATATAACATAGCATCTCTCAATTTATCATAAATTCCTTATTTTCACTTTTAATTTTATGTCAAAATACATCAACCAACTCAATGCTCATACTAACCATTATTCAAACATATCAACAATCAATTTCATTCAACTTATCTTAGGGGCAAGTAACCTAAATTTTCACATACCCTCACATAATGCCTACTCAAAATTATCACCCATACCTTAATGTCACAAATCCAAGCTTCCAAGCTTTCCTTTTCAAAGTTCCACCGAACCAAGCTTCCAACTACTCGATCTAACATCATATTATATAATTTAATACAACATTAATTGATGAACTAAGAGAGGAAAATGATTTTTTACCTTCATCCACTAAAATTAGTAATGGATACTACCAAGAATATAAGTTAGAGGATCCCTATAACATCAAAATCACCAAAAATTCTCAACACACAAACCAAAAATGTGATTTCAGCTTTGAATAAGAAAATGGGGCTGGAATTTCGAGTTAATTACCAAAATATTTAGATAAAATTGAATATGAAAATACAAGCTTTGCGTGGCCGCAAATGGCTCGTCAATCGAAGTTTCGTAGCAAAAGTTATGATAGATTGAAGATGGTGAAGTTAAGGTTTTTGCTCTCACCTATCTCTTCTCTCTTCTATCCGCATCTCTCACTCAAATGAGGAAAAATGGTAGTTGAAATCTCCTTAAGTGAGGGTATATTTATATATGGGGGCTTGGGCCAGTAAGGCCCAATTTTATTTCTTTTAGTCCGTTGGCCTAATTTTAAGCTAAAACTTTTAAGATAAGCGTTTTAATTCGCATCCTAAATATTTTTATTTCTCCATATTATAAATATTCAATATATAACTCTATTTTTCTCTCATTTAATTTATTTATTAGTTGTCAATTAATTACTTAGTATTTTGCAGAATTTTACATCCTATCCAATTAATTATTTACTACTGCGCTTGAGTCACAATCAAGCTAAATTCTTCTGAACCCCATCGTCCAGGCTATCTCCAGGCCTGTGTATACCCCCTAAAGCTCAGCAAAGTATATGAAACAGACACCCAGGTTCTTGAAAAATTCCATTATCTATCTTCCTTCGCTATTTCTTAGAATACCACCACATTTTTTCCTTCCTGGATTATCTTTTACTGCCCCATTTGTGTTTATTTTAATCTAATTACTTTGTGGGGGTTGCAACTTGATACTGATAGCCATTATCCTTTGAGTATTAGTCCGAATGAGATACTTCTCAAAGGCTTTATGAATGGTGGTAATATAATCCCGAATAAGATTGTTCGTTATCAATGGTCTCTTGAAGGGTCTTTGGAATATTTCCATGTTTCTCAACTTCCAAATCCTCCAACAAGCAACCATATAGATACTAATCCATTCTGCTTGAATCGAACAACCCCAATCCTTGTTCAAACACTCATGGAACTAATAGGGCATAGGAATGAAAAAGAACTCCAATGCCAGCTCACTTCTAACAAGCTTCTTCCAGATAATCTTTGCCCCCTCGCAACCTCTCAAAACGTGCATAGTGTCTTCAACTTGATTTGTGCAATAATGACTGAT
>NC_029776.3:12100337-12125238 GCF_000817695.3 Arachis duranensis
ATATTCATATAAATTTTATTTACTTTTTATTATAATTTTTTTGTTCATATGATATATATTGTTGGTTGTAATTATTATATATTATGTTTGTATGATTTTTTATTGTACTTTATTTATTTTTATTATATAGTAATTATAAGTAATAAAAGAGTCATAAATAATAAAAAATTATAGTCCAAAATATACTAAATTAAAGAGTACTCACGAAACTAAAATAAATTATAAAATCTTTTCTTTTTGTTTGACATTATAAAATATATAGTACTCTCTTTTATATTTTTATTTCTTATTGTTTTTTAGTTCATATGAATTTTTTTTATCATTTACTGTTCTTTATGTTTAATATGTAAGGTGTCTTTTTTATTTTTATTTAACTTTGTTTTTTTTATATATAAATTCTATTCATCACATAAGATATATCAGAATTTGTTCATAACATAAATATACATTGAAGAGCATTATTTTGCTCTTTAATTTAATTTGCGCTATACATGTATAGTTCTAATGCACGATTCTAATACTAAAAATACAAACGAAGAACTTGACCAAAGTCCACCTCTTGACACCACACCTTAGTTCTTTTTTGTGCAATGGTGGTGATATTTAGTCAAATTACTTCTAACTTAATCTCTAAGAATCCAAACCTAATTGTCTCTCCTATATGTACTATGCTATTCTAGTTCAATTCAGGAACTCATCAATTAACACTAAAGTCTAATGCTATACATCTAACATGCATATCAACATTCTCTTAATTTGATATCCACTTCCCTCTATGCAATGAAAACCTTTTGGTAAAGTAAGAAGCTATGTATATTGTATTCAATATTTGGGCATGTTTCTCCAAAAACTGTCATGAGTTGAAAATGCTTGATCTATGGGGCCCAATGAAGCATCTTGTTGAGTTTCAAGTTCCAATGGTTGTCCTCTTTTCTGGTACCAATCTGGAACTGGCATTTCTTGAAAGTTTTTAAGTAGGCCAAATAAGTCATCATCCATGGTATTGATTTCCTCCAATTCATCTTCAGTTGTTTGTTTATTCCCTGTATATAGACAATAATAATATCACATATATATCCTTTTATTTTATCATTGTCCTTATTAATTATTAGATAAGCACAATATTAACATTGATGTACTGTAAAAAAGAATAAGGAGGATTAGTAAACATTAATTTGAATGTTTAAATTGTGTTTTATTTTAGTACTAAAAATTTTAAAGATATTAATTTAGTCTCTAAAATTATATTTTGGTAAAATTTTCAACTAGTCCTAAAATATCAGTCTTTTAATAATTTTAATTAATATATATTATATATATATTTTTATAATTAATATCAATAATTAAAATTATTGGAACATTAGTATACTTGATACACTTTAAATTCTCTCTAAAAATTAATCATAAAAATAAAAATTAGAAGCGATGAAAATGACAGCCAAAGTTCCCAATGTCCCAATAGTTAGTTGGCACAAAGAAAAAATAATTAATAGCGTAATTTGTAAGGAGCTTACATTTTCTTGAGAAAAAACACAAAGGTCAAAGGACATCATAGCTAGGATATTGTTATTTATTTTAAGGATAAAATATTTTATTTTGATTTTGTTTAAAAAAATTTTATTTATATCAAATATATTTTAAGCAGTTAAATTTTCTAAAATTTTAAAATTAATTTAGCAATATACATAATAATTATGTTTGACTTATTTGTGTAAAATGTTATTCTTATAAAATTATTACTGAATTAATACTAAATTTTTTGATAAATTAATTGGCAGAGATATATTTGATACAAATAAAATTTTAAAAAATTAAAATAAAATAAAATTTAAGATTATTATTAAAATTTTTGACAAATTTCAAAAAACAAAAAAGTATACTTTATTTTTATTTTAATTATGAATATAGCACTAGGATTAATAAACGTCCTTCGTTGAAATAATAGCCTATTCTTTGGTTCATATTTTTTTTTTTTGGTTGATATCCGTTTGTTGGAAGCTAACAAAATCTCTGGTTTATTGTTTATCTTTCAGTTGGTAAAAGTGAAGGAGATAAGTCACAAAAGCTATTGATTGATATACTAATCCCTACAAATAATATTATTTTATTTTGATTTGAAGAAATTTGCACCAACGAAACGAGAATAGTTTGTTGAATGCACGAATTGAAACAAATGGTAAGGAAATTTCAATGGTTGAATTGAATAATGTGGTATATGTTGAATTGAAAACAAATAGTTTATTGAATGTGGAGCAACATTTTTTAAAGATTGACAAAAGTTATATAGTTAATATAGCCATGGATGGTAATAGGGATGTCAACGGGGTGGGGTGGGGGCGGGGGATGCCTCCCTGCTCCCCATCTCCGCCCCCAGAATTAATCTCCATCTCCGCCCCCAGAATTAATCTCCATCCCCGCCCCGATCCCCGCCGTGGGGGGATAATTGTCCCCATCCCCATTTCCCGCGTTCCCCGTATTTCCCGCGGGGCCCCATTCCCCATCCCCTTATGTTTAACATTCATATGAAAATTATAGTAAAAAATATCAAAAAAATAAAAAACAAACTAGAAAATACTATTACAAACACACAAACATATCTTATCCAAGATTATAAGTCCACAAATACAACATAGTAAATTATAGTCCATAAAATAAAATCTTAAAATACAATTTCCATTCTAAAAAAAACAAGATATAGTCTTTAATATCAAGTGGAAACTGGAGAGAGTTGGGGTTGTGGGAGAGAATAGCGTATGGTGCTGTGAGAGTTTTGGAGTTTGAACAAAGTGGAGATGGAAGAGAGTTGGGATTGGGAATAGAGAGTAGATGGCACAACAAACAACACAGTGAGTAGGGAAGACTGAATAATAGGTTAGAGTTTTTTAATTGGTGAAATTACTAAAAAACCCTATGTTAGAAATAAAGTAAGGTTATTTAAGAAATTTCAAACATTCGGGGAATTATCGGGGATGGGGCGGGGATCCCCGCTCGAGTCCCCACGCCTATCTCGGGAGAATTTCGCTCCCATCCCCATCTCCACGAAAAAAATTCCCCACCATCAGGGCCCCATTCGGGGCGGTCCCCGCGGGGATCCCCGCCTCCTGGGGATTTTTGACACCCCTACTATACATGTCTCTGCGTCATGTCTCCGAAAACAAACGTTATCTAATAGATATCCCCTATCGTCTTCGGCATTGCCATCAACAACAGAAGAAATCTACACCTAACCACTCCTTATAGTTCATGAAGGACAGATGGATAGCATCATCAATCCCTTTTTCCTGTAGGAAAAGTATGAGGAGCCAATAGAATATCTGTACAATGTGTACAATGGAGGTATATGGAGTATTAGAGATATAATCATTAGTGTTATCTTTTTCCATCAATTGAAGTTTTTGGGATGAGTGGTATCATGATATGGTATTAGAATGTTAGATCCGAAAGGTCAAGAGTTCAATCCTTGATGAACCCCAAAATCAGTTTAGTCAAATATTCCAAATACTCGCACAGAAACATACCATCCACCCACTTGTGCTCCTGCTTACTAATTGATAGCTCAATCCAACTTTGAAAATGTTCCTTTAGCGACCCTTGATACGACCATTGCCTTCCAACAAAAGACAGCCAAGAACACCAAACCTGCAAAAAAAATCACAACCAAGAAACAAGTGGTGACCATATTCAACACATTTGTTACATAACACACATGCAGCGTCTTCCTGGTTAACCAATCCCAACCGACTCAGTCTCTCCTTCGTATTGACCCTTCTAATTAAAACAAATCAAACAAACAATTCAACTCTTGATGGGACTAGGCCTTTTCAAACTGTCTTAGTAAGACTGTAACTTGTTATATCTTTCGAAAGCATTTCCACATGCAGTGCCTACACAAAGGAATTAGTAGAAAATACACCTTGTTTATCAAATTTCCACACAACTTTATCCTCTCTGTTATATGCAAGATTAACCACTCTTAAAATTTCATGCGTCTGGTTCACTAAGTCCAACTCCCATTTGAATAGCTCTCGCCTCCATTCGAAATTCTATCTCCACTCTAACCCGTCCCAGAACCCACAATCCCTTATAACGGATCCTGTTTGATTTGAAATTGAGAAGAGCCTTGGAAAAAGATTTTTCAGAGACCCTCCACGCAATCATACATCTTTCCAGAAACGAGTTCCTCTCCCCATCACCAATCTCCATAGACAACACATTGATCATCTTCTGTCTTACTTGTTGATCTTTGAATTGTATTTGACAGATATCCTTCCATGAACTTTCTGAATAAGTAACAGCTGAGCTGACAGCATTATATTGGGGTTTAAATTGTTACAAGAGTACACCACCTTTTTCTATAAGGGACAATTCTCATTCGAAAACTGTCACCACCACTTAAAAAAAAGGGTTGTATTACGCACCATAGCCTCCCCGATGCCTAATTCACCAAACTGTTTGAAAGTCTGCACCACCTCTTATCTGACCATTGTCATATTATTTCTACCATTCTTCTTATTCCAAAAAAAAAATATTCGATAAAAAAATTAGTTTTTCTACAATAATTTTCGATATTTTATACAAACTTAAATAATAAATAAAAGAATTGTTCGATACAAATTTAATAAGTACGAGCTTCTCAGCTCTAGTGAGGGGCTTGGCGTTATTAAAAGTGCTGGCCTATTTTGAGCATTGACCCTAACATTTTAACTATAGAATTATTTGTTTTTCCACCTTTACTACACAGAAGAAAAAAAAAAACATAAAACTTTAAAAATGAGGTTAACTTTTTTATTTTATATTAAATTTAATTTTCATGTAAGTCACCAAATTGTGTACTGCAATAAACGAATTTCCAAACTCTCAAAAGATTACTGAAGTTGTACAAAATAAAACTCTTTTTATTGCATTAAAATTATTTTTTTTATATAAAAAGGAAAATAGTAATGTTTTTTAGTTTTTATAATCACCGTCGCAGCTGTCCTCGACTCCTTGTCCTAGAAAGAAAATAACAGGAATTGTCCACTCCAACTCCAAGTGTCATATAAATATCCACAGAAATAGAGCAAGAGAAGAAGCAGCCAACCACATTAATACATTATTATTCACCCATTCTTTCATTCCGACACGATGGGCTTACCAGCTAACGGCTGCGCCGGTGACAAGCAACTCAAGTTCTTGATCTACGGGCGCACCGGCTGGATTGGTGGCCTCCTGGGCAAGCTCTGTGAAGCCCAAAGCATCCCCTTCGTCTACGGCTCTGGCCGCCTAGAGAACCGTTCCTCCCTCGAGGCGGACATTGCCGCTGTCAACCCCAGCCACGTCTTCAATGCTGCCGGCGTGACCGGCAGGCCCAACGTGGACTGGTGCGAGTCTCACAAGGTGGAGACCATCCGCACGAACGTTGTCGGCACCCTCACCCTGGCCGACGTGTGCCGCGAGAAGGGCCTCATTCTGATCAACTACGCCACCGGCTGCATCTTCGAGTACGACTCCATCCACACCCTCGGATCCGGCGTCGGCTTCAAGGAAGAGGACACTCCCAACTTCATCGGATCCTACTACTCCAAGACCAAAGCCATGGTATACATTTAGATCCCTCCAATCCAAAGTCGCATGGCATGTTGAAATGTGTTGGACTCTGTCTTGTGGTTTCAGTTTTCAATTTCAGATCAGATCGACACGTCAATGTTGGAGATGTGTTTTTCAAAATTAATATATAAGAAAATAAAATAATATTCTGAGTTTCCTTTGTGGTGTGCGTGGTAGGTGGAAGATCTGCTGCGGAACTACGAGAATGTGTGCACGTTGAGAGTGAGGATGCCAATCTCATCCGATCTGAGTAACCCACGGAACTTCATAACGAAGATAACGCGTTACGAGAAGGTAGTTGACATCCCGAATTCGATGACGATACTTGACGAGCTGCTTCCGATCTCGATAGAGATGGCGAAGAGGAATCTCACTGGGATATGGAACTTCACGAACCCAGGAGTGGTGAGCCACAACGAGATTCTTGAGATGTACAGGGACTATGTGGATCCAAGCTTCACTTGGAAGAACTTCACATTGGAGGAGCAGGCCAAGGTGATTGTTGCCCCAAGGAGCAACAACGAGCTTGATGCCTCCAAGTTGAAGAAGGAGTTCCCTCAACTCTTGTCCATTAAGGACTCACTTGTTAAGTATGTTTTCCAGCCTAACGCAAAGCTTGCTGCACCTTGATTCATCAATTCGGTTTTTGCATTGTGTGCATTAATATGGCTGCTTGTCTTCTTTTTTTGTATTCTGTATTCGCAATTATTCATCATCAATAAATTAGTCGCCAGTTACTTTATACTTGATACAATGGATCAGTTAGCGTGCTCTGTTTCTCTGAAGCGGGGTTTAGTTGATACGTTCAATAGTAGATCTCTTTTCTTTCTCATCAAGATTCACTACTAAAGAGTCAATTAAATTGTTCCTGCCAAGATTCAAAAAGGAGCCCCAAAGTCTCTTGCGTCACCAGGTGCTTATGGCATCCAGAAGGAAAAGAGGCCCAACAATGGCCCAAAAGATGCTCCAACCAACCTAGGCTCGGATAGCCGGCATAGCCCTAGCAGTAGAGAATCCCACACAAACTCCCCTCGCTCGGATACGGGTGTCATTCTACTTAACCACCAGCCTTAGGTTTAACTATAAATAGTTAAATACCCATAGGTGAAGTCTAAAATCAAGTTACACATTCTTTTAGTTATACACCATTACACCTATTTACTTTTGTATTTGAGTCCTTGCATGGCTATTTTCGTACATTGCTCAAGGACTTCAAGTCACTCCCGTTTCAGACCCAATTACCTTCACACTAGCCCAAGATAACACCTCAAAACAACGACTAAACCATAGTTACGGCGAGTTTAAGCTATATACTATAGAGGAACAATTCTTTTGCTCTTGGAATATAATAGAGTTAAGAGTATATACAAATAGGTCCCTAAAAAATTGTATCTGACGTTTTCGTTTCTAAAATAATTTTATTACGTTAAGATCTCTAAAATTTACAAAAATAAGATGTATAGGTTATTTTATTACACTTTTGAAAATTTATTTGTCCAAATAAAAATAGCAAAGTTGACTAAAGTAAAAACTTATATGTCCTATTTTTATAAAGTTTAGAAATCTCAATGCAATAAAAAAATTTTATAGACGAAAACATCCGATGTAAAATTTTTTAGAGAATTTAGTGAAAAGTTAGAAGAAAAAAAGAAAAGCCTCCATTGTCTAATGGATAGGACCAAATAATTTGCATTAGAGTATATACTCCAGAATTATTCACCCATCGTTACTCGTTTCCGCACCTCTCTTGATGCTGTTCTTTCTCACTGGTTCTTGCTATTCTCTTTGATTTATGCTCTTGTTCACGCCCTCTTAATCTGCCACATGATCAGCTCTATCGTTAACATTGACTCCTTATAAGAACATGCACCAGAGACATTAATCACTGCTGCAAATAGCTTCTTTGGTTCTCACACATTTCCTGCTTTCAATTGAGATGCACAACTGGATTTCGTTTTTTCTTTTTCTTTCTTCCCGTGTTTCAATATATAACAATGTATTAATCAGTTTATATTCAGGAGTACCTTCATAATTAATTAATTATAGGAATACAATTACGACCGAAGAGTTTTGTTAACTTACATATATGTTCATTATTTTGAATTCATAAAAATCAGAATACTCTGTCTCACTAAACTTTAAATAACCAAAGAGAGGGAGGAAAAAAATATGGAAACAGATAGAATTATTAAACTTTATGGTAACTACACATCTAAAACGGATACATCGATTGAACTGACAAGACTCGACGTTTGTCACGACAGGAACCATTTACCTTACAAAAGTAATGCAAACAATGACAATACCCCTTCTTTTGTTCTAACCGATGTTAGCTTTCGCCATTTAGTGCAAAGGCCTTTTTATGGGTTCAATATCAATGACCATTGGCAATGACGCCGTTCGATGTGGGAGCAAAACCATTTTCAATAGCTTTCTTTGCATAGAATCTGCGATACATGGAATCCACTTCAGTGAGATAGAATGTCCCTGGAGATAATAGGCTTGTGTCCTTGCTTGTGACATACTCCTTAGCACCATATCTATGTTCATTTAGCTTCAGAGTTTCCACGAATTTCTCTGGAGGAAACTGCGTAAAAAGAAACAATAAATAAATAACAAACATGTACTCGTTGGTTGTAAATTCAATTGCATAGCATAGCGTGACAAGCAAGAGAACAAAGGAGAACTGTTTTATAACTTCAGCCCCACTAAATGTTTCTGGATCCTTACCTCATGCCTTGACTTCAATTTTCCAGCAACATCCATTACTTCAGCAATGTTTGATAAGCTAAATGGATGCTGAGCATCGCGTAATTGCAAAGAAAACATTGTGGCGGTTAGGCCACTCCCATAGGAAAATAACATCACCCTCTTACCAGCCTGAAAATTATGAAGTTTAATTGGTCAGTAAGTTTTGAGCAATGTTAGTATCTATCTCTTTCTCTAAACCATTTTCTTTTATTTATAGCCGATCTACCCATTCATGAAATTATTTACTTTTTAAGAATGTAATGGTGGCTTAGACTACAATCATTCTACTCTTAATTATTTTTTATTATTTACAAAACAATTTTTCAGCTTTATTAGAGAGCATAAGACATTGTAGTAAGGAAGTATATATTTGACTCAGAGAGGTTAGAATATTCGCTCACCAACACGCTATATCTGTTATGAATAAGGGATGCAAATGCTGCATATATAGATGCGGTGTACATGTTGCCAACTTCCTTTGGTATCAAAGTAGTTGGTTGCACCTTGGCATCAAATAGAGGCTTTGCAACTTGCTGGGAAGCCTGCAAGTTAATGATAAATGCTCTCATCAGCGAAAATTTTCAATTCGATAAATGTAATTCACATATCGGCTATCCTATATATTCAAACACAAGGCAAAATCTACCAGGAAAAGTAATTATGAATTGATTGAAACTTAAAATGAGAGTACTGCTGCTTAGAAATAGACTCGTACCTTTTCGAGATCCCGGCTTTGGTAGCTCTCATCACCGGATAAATTTGCAAAAGGTTCCAGTTTTTGCTGGGCAGCTTCATCCACAGAACTGCAGTCATATTCAAATTCAAATTCAAATTCAGAACACTCGTAGATTAAGGGAAAGGAAATGAAATAAGCCTTTTTAGGGGGAAGAGAAAGGAAACCTTGGATCCCTTATGAAGTCATCAAACAACAAACGAGCGAAACTTTTCTGTACAAGCTGCAAAAGAGCAAAGTTTTAATGAGGAAAAGTGTCAAGGACAGGTATCAAATAGATTACGCAGATATACCAATGCGATACAGAAAGAAAGCCAACATAAGAAACAAATGGTTGGATGTCTAAGCTACCTTGTTATAAGGAGAGTGAAATACAAAGTATTCAGCATCGGAAAGAGAAAATGGCTTCCCATTGAGCTTCTCATATCTGAAGATAAATAGAGTTAGGTGATTGCTAGTTACTAATATTTTGATAACAGAAATTGCAAATACTGCGCATAGAAAATCAAGAGACCACTAGAAATAGAATTAGTTAGACACTTACTTGTGACTGAGTTGTTTATAGCATGAATCAAGAGCCATAAGGTAGCAAGTTTGAGAAAGTTTTCCATCAACAACCTACAAGAGAAATTATAAAGAGTATTATTGCAATGGATATCCTTAGATGCTCAGTCAAAGGCCATATCTACACACTAATGAGTTTTTAAGGATAATCTAATTATGACAATAATAAGAAGCAAAGTGAAATTATCTTTCAAATTCCATGATCCCAAAAGTAAAATCTTGTGACACAAAATGAAAAGCTTACTGGATATTCACTAGCAAGATTAGGCTTGTAAAAATCGTAAGCATGAGACATGTGGCTTGCCCTCAATTTGCTTTCAAATGCAATGGGAGCATCAGGACCAACAAGCATGGCAATAGCAGCAGCTCCTCCAGTAGGCCGAGCAGGTCCTTCGGCATAGACCTGAAAAACAGAAACATCCATTTCAGATGTCAGAGAATAACCCCCAACAATATAACATGTATGTTTGATTACGAAATGATCTTACAGCACTGTCGGTGCAGACAACAAGTCCATAGCGTCCATCCCACGAATTGCTCTCCACCCAGTTGACACAATTGAACAAAGCAGCAGTTCCTCCATAGCATGCGTTACTTGAATCAACCCCTTCTATGTCAGTATTTCCATGTTTCTATTCATTTCAAACAATTAATTGATTATTGCACAGGATGAGAATAAATAAGATATTGATGTGGTTAGAGAGTGAAAGAAAACCTCAAAAATCTGCATAAGAAAAGTCTTGATGGATTTGCTCTTGTCTATAACGGTCTCACTACCAACTTCGAGGCGCCCAATTTGTTTAGGATCAATCCCATACTTGTCAAGAAGAGAAGTAACAACTGTCAAACTGAAGGAAGATGCAATAGTTAGAGAGAGTGAGAGTTGTTGAGCATCTAAAATCTGAAATAGTACCTCATGGAGATGACATCTTCAACCTCAGTGCAGAATGCCATGCAATCTTGACCAAGTCCAATGGTGTATTTGCCTTTACTGGCACCATCATGAGCCTCCAATGCTTCCTGTTGAACGCAGGTGGGAGGGAAGTAGATGTCCATGGCGAGAATACCCACATTCTTAGCCATCTCTGCTCAACGGATCCAAAGAGAGAGAGTGAGGAGTGATGAGGTGTGAAGAGTGTTGGATGTCACATGTGAGTAAATGCTGCTGACTCATGTATTTATAGAGGGAATCAGGAACACAACCAACCACCAACTCACAAACTCAAACTCCACCCCCAATTGCTTACTTTTCTGAAAATGAAAAAATAAAAATAAAAAATGCATATTTCGTGTGCTCAACTGTGCGACAAATACAAAGCACGCCCTCTCTTTCTTTCCCTTCTCCATTTTTCACCAACACTAGTCACCTCCCTTTTACCCCCCTCCTCTCCTCTTTAACGCAACACAAATCTCTCTCTTTAATTCTTTCTAGTTTTATCAATCCTAACATGTACGTCTCTCACATCATCATTATTAATTAAATACAAAAATCGAATTTTCGAATTTATATATCTTTCATCATTTTAAAAATTACCAAAAATTATAATGTTAAATTATATTACCCATTTTACTTTCATAAAATAAAAATTATTAGCCTTAAAAAAATAACTCCGTAACAAAAACCTCTCATTAATTTTACCTACGAAAATTCCTTCACTTGTTGTATAGGTTAAAATTTGTTTGTTGGTAGCAATTTCTGCCACCAAACCTATTAAATTTTAATAAATGAATGGTTGTATGATGGAAAATAGTCAAAATACACATAATCTTTCTGGAATATAGATATTTTAACACTTCCCATAAAGTAAGAAATACAAATTTTCTATTATATTTATCACCGCCCCCTTCCTTATTAATATAGTACCTCGAAAATACGACTCTACCCAAAAGAAAATAAATGTGTTATATGTCGCTGGTTAACGCAATTCACCCAATTATTGATTAATTAGAATCGTAAGATAAATTACATTAAACCTGCGTGGACATATGAGGTATATACAGGTAGGCAACACGTGAATTTTTGTAAGCATATAGCACTCATGGGTCCGTGCTAGTATATTTATAGTTTAAAACTTTGAATATGAATCTCAATGAATTTAGTAACTTCAAGCTCTATAGTAATATATAGTAATAGTTATAAGCATAACTAGCTAGGACAGAAAAGAAAGAGAGAAGCCATGGTATGCTTAATTATTCAACTTTATTAACCATGTGCTGTTGCTATGCGGGCCATCATGCATCTTCCACTTTTCATCAATCTCATTCATGTGCCATGCTTCCGAATCACCATATACATATATGGTAACATGGCCTACCACTTGATTAATAAGGTTAATTTTTGCCATAACATGCACTCCATTCAATTCCATATTTCCATTCTAAAGGAGAGCGCGTAAGATTTTAATTTCTTGCTTCTTTTCTTCAAGTCAAAATTCGTATATACGAATAAAATTAAATATAATGAAGGATTGCATCATAGGTATATGTATGTATGTATGGATGCATAATGCATTATTTGACTGTCTCTCTTGTGGCAACCTAGGTTAGGGTCACGCCATTGACTTTAACACATACAATGATACAACTATTCTTGCCTTAGTGTATGTGCATGTATCCATGCCATATATTTTAAAATAATTTGGGTTGGTCTATTAATCAGTTTATTGATTTACTTAAATAAATATTGAAAATTCGAATACTGCATGCATAACATCCTATATTGATCTCTCGGACTAAAAAATACTGCGTGATATCCAAAACAATATTAATTTGATAAACAAAAGGTAAGTGTTGTCTACTTAATCCATGAATGAGACACTTACTAATGCTTGAAATTGGTACCTTAATATTGGTTTTTTTTTTAACTAAATTTATATCAATTACGTAATTGAAATTCACTTATTAACACTTAAATATTTATTTAGAAATTGACATAGAAAAGTTGAGCAACTCGTCCAACCCGGCCGCTGAAGAAGTCGCAGGTATGAATTTCTTCCCAGCCTCGCGATTCACATTCCCAATAATAAAAAAAAGAGCATTTGTATAACATAATCTTTGTCACATTATTAATTCGTGCACAAGAAACTATTATTTATTTGCCCTCACCTTCCTCGCTCTACACGAGTGAAACAGCCATTGTATACATGATTTGTTAAAATTGAAGACATTAGAAATAAGAAATGATATTTGTATTTTTTTCCCTACGTCTTCTTTTATTAGTAAATTTCAATGCAAAAAATGTGTAAAAATAGTATATATAAAGTTTTACTTTAGATATTAGAAGCCTATTTTTTACTTTTATTTTTATTTTTTTTTCTTTCCAGCACTTAACTTGAAAGAAAGCCTCTTGGACACGTAGTCTCCATTCTCCAATTCCTTTGCTGCTGACGCGCAGAAACCAAAATACATACTATATTATTGTTTGTGTATACGGAAAGAAATACATGGTTTAGCTTGATTTTTCATGATATACAATAATCATAAATTTTAGTTTGATAAATATTTATATAGTTTTACTACAGTTCTTTATGAGTCTAAAAATATTTATTATTATTTTTAAATTTGATATATGCATTGATAATTTCATGTACTTTTTTATATTATGATTGTACTTTGAAAATATCGATCTCTTATCTCTTACATTAGCAATAATGAATAATGAAACAAAAGAAAATATCATGCTTGCATATGTAAAATTTATCTTAATTTGGTTAGTAAATTCGTCATTCACTAAACGTGTCTTATACGATGATTTCATGATTTATTTTTTTAGTAGTTGTGCAATTTCAAGTTGTAGACTTGTAGAAACTAGTAGGTAAAGCTGTGCTTGTTAGATATTTTATAAAATCAGTAATTTGTGTACCTCTAGTTATTACTAATAAATTTTTTGATTTAATTTAAAAATTTTTAATTTTTGAATCACAAATTCAAATAGAATTAAAGTGTGTTTGTTTGTTATTGTGTAATTAAAATTGGGGACTCAAATTTTATAAAGTTTATGAGCAGTCGTGTTCTTTCCATCAAAGAACATACCAACTGCCAATATAATTAATTAATAATTATAACACCACCCAAATTAATTTGTATATTATCAAATTAGACCACAATTAGAATAAAAATTCTAACATTCTCCCACTTGATCCAACATTTGTTACGTATAGTTGGTAATTACATAGTATGCTTAAACAATTAAGACAAATTACATGAATTATAGTGATAGATTTTCATTAATCGAGTATTACTTTCTATATATTACAATGTAACATCTCCTAAATGAATAAACTCTTTATGTGGTATTTATGTAGGAATAAGCCCAATGCTTATTCTAGGTCCTTTACTGAATTTTATTTGTCATTCTCAATCATGTATGCACATATATACTGACCAAATAAGAAACAAACAATAATAGGAATTTCACATCCAAATATGTCATATAATATAACATAAGTTATATAAGTGACAATACAGAACATAAACTCATACTAGTAACATGATCCATAAACAATCCTAGTAGCGTGCCTTTTGTCAAAGGATCAGCTATCATCTGTTTAGTACTAATATACTCTATCTGTATCTCATTAGACCTAACTCGGTCTTTAATGGCTAAGTACTTAATATCGATGTGCTTACTTCGACTACTACTTCTATTATCCTTAGCCATAAATACAGCAGGTGAATTGTCACAATATATTCTCAATGGCCTAGAGATACAATCCATAATTTAAACCCAGAGATGAAATTCTTTAACCAAACACCTTGTAATGTAGCCTCAAAACAAGTAATAAACTCGACTTCCATGGTAGAAGTGGCTACAAGTGATTGTTTTGCACTCTTCCAAGATACTGTTCCATCAGCAAGCATAAAGATGTATCCTGACGTTGACTTCCTAGAATCACACATCCCGCCAAGTCTGAATCTGAGTATCTAACAATTTTTAAATTGTCGGTTCGTCTATACGTAAGCATGAAGTTCTTGGTTCCTTGAAGGTACCTTAAGACCTTCTTTGTAGCTCTCCAATGAATAATTCCAGGATTACTTTAATATCTTCCTAACATGCTAACAGCAAAAGCAATGTCAGATTTTATACAGACCTAAGCATACATTAGGCTTCCAACGGCTGAAGTATAAAGAATATTTTGCATCTGTTTCTTCTTAAATTCATTTTTGGGACATTGATCTAAGTAGAATTTGTCACCTTTCACAATAGATGCAACACTTGGTGAACAATTTTGCATTTTAAACCTCTCAATAACTTTATTAATATAGGCTTCTTGAGATAAACCTAAAATTCATTTATGTTTATCTCTATGAATCTTTATGCCAATGACATAAGATGCATCACTCATATCTTTCATATCAAAATATCTATAGAGAAATTGTTTCACCTTATGTAACATTACTAAATCATTTGTTGCAAGCAAAATATCATCTACATATAAGATGAGAAATATGATCTTGCTCCCACTAACCTTATGATATATACATTGATCAAAAATATTCTCAATGAACCCAAATGAAGAATCACATTGTGAAACTTCAAATACCACTGTCGGAAAGCCTGCTTAAGACCATACATTGCTCTCTTAAGCTTGCAAACAAACTCCTTACCAGCACTTGAGACAAATCCTTCGGGTTGTCTCATATAAATCTCTTCTTCCAAATCTCCATTAAGAAATGCCATTTTCACATCCATTTGATGCAATTTCATGTCAAAGTGTGCTATTAATGCCATAATGATGCAGAAAGAGTCTTTCTTTAAAACAGGAGAAAAGGTTTTCCTGTAGCTAACTCCTTTCCTTTGAGTAAATCTTTTGGCAAGAAGTCGAGTCTTGTAGCGCTCAATATTGCCTGATGAATCCTTCTTGATTTTAAAGACTCATTTACAGTCAATGGCCTTTTTCCCATCAGGCAATTCTACAAGATCCCAAACTTGGTTATCCGCCATAGAATTCATTTCATCCTTCATAGCATCTAGTCATAAATTGGAATTATGACTTTTCATTGCTTGTGAAAACGTCGTTGGGTCATTTTCATCACAAACATCATATTCAGACTCAGCAAGATACACTACATAGTCACTAGAAATTGCAGGCTTTCTTATTCTTGTTCATCTTCTTAATGTTGCATCATCAACCTCTTGTAAAGGTAGTGGCATAACAGGTTCTCCCTCTTCTTGAAGTTGCTCTTGAGCAATATGTACTTGAACAACATTTTCGTTACAAAGAGTTTGATCCTCCACCGTATGATCTACTTGAACATTATCTTCATAATGTGAAACATTAGTAATAGGTTGTTTTGCATTGACCTGTATGAGCATTGTATTAAACAATCACTCGTGTACATGGAGAGATTTGACAAACATTATCATTTTCAACAATTTTAAGAGGATGATTTCTCCCACTTTCTACATCATGCTCTAAAAACTTTGCATTTCTAGATTCAACTATTTTACTTGAATGAGAGGGACAATAAAATCTGTAACCCTTAGACTTTTCTGCATAGCCGATAAAATAGACACTTATCGTCCTTGGGTCTAACTTCCTTTCTTGTGGATTATAAACCCGAACTTCAGCTCCAAATACGTATATGATTCAAACTAGGTTTTCAACCTTTTCATAGCTCAAATGGCATTTTAAAAACTGCCTTTGTTGGAACTCTATTTAATATATATGCATCTATCTTAAGGGCTTCACTTCACAAGGATAAAGGAAGATTGGAGTTGCTAAGCATACTCCTCACCATATCCAGCAAAATCATATTTCTTCTTTCAGCTACACCATTTTGATATGGTGTGCCAGACATGGTGTATTGTGACACAATACCATGCTCTTGAAGATACTTTGCAAATGGACGAGGTGCTTGTCCACTTTCAGTATATCTCCCATAGAATTCTCCACTTCTATCTGATCTCACGATATTAATTTTCTTTTCGCATTGTTTTTCTACTTTAACTTTATAAACTTTAAAAGTGTCCAATGCCTCATATTTATTATGAAGCATATAGAGATACATATATCGTGAATAATCATCAATAAAGGAGATGGAGTATTTCTGACCACTTAAGGACATATCAGGACAACATATGTCAGTGTAATTATTTCTAATATGTCAGAACTCCTCTTAGCACCTTTTTAGACTTTTTGGTTTGCTTTCCCTTAATGCAATTCACCAAGTATCAAAATCAGTAAAGTCTAGAGGTTCAAGAACTCCATCACTTACTAATTTCTTCATTCTCTCAATGGAGATGTGTCCCAACCTTCGGTGCCACAATATGGAGGATTTTTCATTCATACCATTACCATGCATAACCATAAGACTAGATGGAACATTATTAGCTGAATGAACTTTAAATAAATCACCAATTAAAGTACCACATCCAATAATATTAGAATTTTTAATAATATCAACAGAATCATCATAAAAATTTATACATAATCTTTGTTTTACAAGCTTAGATAAAGAAATCAAATTTTTAGAAAAATCTGGAATATAAAAGGTTTTTTCTAAATCTAAAATACAACCAGTACTTAATATAAGTCTAAATGTTGCAGCAGCTTCCACACGTGAATGTATCCAATTGCCCATATAGATGCTCAGTTCACTTCCTATCAGTTTTTTTTCTTATGAAATCCTGTATGGTATTTGAAATATGAATTTCAGCACCAGAGTCAATCCACCAAGTGTCATGACATATTTCAACAAAATTAGATTCAAAACGCACTGAAAGAATGAGATCACAAAGGTTAGTACATTTCTTTTCAAGCCAAACTTTAAATTTTGGGCACTCCTTCTTCATGTATCCTTTCTTTTTACAAAAGAAACACCGTGCACCTTATTTCTTCATAGGATGGGATAAAATACCTTTTCTTTTCTTCTTATGAGCTTGTTTTTTACCACCCTCATTTGTCACTAATAGTGCACTTTCACCAAATTTTTGAATTAGCCTTCCTTCCTCTTGCACACACATCACCAGTAATTCATTAATGGACCATTTTTTCTTATGTGTGTTATAAGAAATCTTAAATGGTCCGTACTTGGCAGGAAGAGAATTCAAAATAAGATGCACTAGAAATGAGTCAGAGATCTCAACCTCTAAAGCTTTCACTTGTGCTGCAATGTCTCTTAACCTCATGATGTGTTCATGCACACCTCTTACACCGGTAAGCCTCATGGATGACAATTGTGCCATTAGGGTGCTTGTAAGTGCCTTACTAGAAGACTCAAACTGTTCATCAATAGCCTTCATGTAATCCTTGACATTCCTGCAATCAAGAATTGAACATCGGATACTAGTTGATATACGAGACTTAATGAACATCATACTTAAACGGTTGGATTTCTCGCACCGTTCGTATAATGCTACCTCGACTTGAGAACTAGCATCAGTAGGTGCCGGAGGCTCTTCCCTTTGAAGAGCATAGTCAAGGTCTGCACACCCTAAGCGAAAGAGAATCTTATCTTTCCATTCTTTATAGTTGTTACCATTTAACAAATGAATTTCAGATACAGTTTTAGATATCATTACTGCTGCAAATAATAAATCATGCTAACATTACTCAATTTTAAATAGGCACATCAAAATTTATAACATATGATAATACATGTCAATACAAGTCATATCAAAATAAATATGAATCATAGTGTCATTCAAATCTACCTGTGGACAAAGATTTTAACACACATAATATTCACTATATTAACTAAGGTATTGAAACTAGAAAATAAAATACTACTTCTTAATACCTGTAGGCTAATTAAGAAGTAAAAAATATTTTTTATTTCAACCTAATTATATGTGAATAACATAATAAATTCCTGTGGGTAAGTTCATTATATAATTCACAACAATTACAAATATATCATATTAATATTTATATAATTTTTTTAAATATAATTATTATCAAGGATGCTGTCGCTATTACTCAATAAATCATATATTAATCATAATATGATATGCAGCGGAAGAATTTATATTGCATGCAAAAATAATCATCAAATAAATAAATTCAGTAATATAAATAACATCAAAGTGGAGATGATCTAGTGGACAAATATTTTGGCAATATTTAGAAGATCCAAGTTTAAATCTCACTCCTACCAAAGTTTGAATTTTTATAATAAATTTAAATTTTGAAACCCAACAACTTCAACGTAAAAGTAGCAAGCATTCAATGTTATATAACAAACAAAATCCATCTATTGAAACAAGTTCTTTCTGTCTTCTCTCTTCCAGCTTCTTCCCTTTCTTCTTCTTCTTCTCTCTCTCTTTTTATTTTTTTTTATTTATTCAAGAATAAAAAAACTTATGGAATCACAGAAAATTATACTATTATTAAGAACAACTACGATACAAATTAGAAGATTCTTTTTGGGAATATTATTTATTATTCCCTCTTCTTATGTTATGTTAACTTTAATTTCAATGGTTTTTCTTACTTATTTCAAAATTCATACTATACATTCTTCTTTGAAAACAATTTATCAAAATAATGCACAGTAATTAAATTTTAAAATGGTAAGGCAGAGACAATTTGGCTCTGATAACACATGTTAGATATTTTATAAAATCAGTAATTTGCGTACCTCTAGCCATTGCCAATAAATTTTTTGATTTAATTTGGAAACTTCTAATTCTTGAATCACAAATTCAGATGGAATCAAAGTATGTTTGTTTGTTATTGTGTAATAAGAATTGGGGACCCAAACTTTATAAAATTTATGAACAGACTAACTGCCAATACAATTAATTAATAATTACAACACCACCCAAACTAATTACTATATTAACAAATTTGACCACAATTAAAATAAAAATTTTAACCGTCCTCGAATTGAAAATTTAAAAATTTGTCTGTCCCAATAATTAATTCTCGTTGACCACGCCCTATAGAGATCATTGAATCAATAGCAATAAGTCCTGTTTGAAGAGGCTCATATACAAAATGTCTCGAAATAATGCCGGGAGCTGGAGATTCGATTAATCGAAATTCAAAAGATGAAAATTTTCCTCGACCGTCAATTGGTTTAGCCAAGGCATTTATAACACGACCCAAATAAGCCTCATCAAATTGCTTAAGACAATAATGATTTATTAATTCTAAGTAAGCACTTCATATACATGCATTTCAATAAGATTCTAACATCTGATAATCAATAAAAAGAGTATTTAACACTATTCGCATAATTAACAAGTGTATGTTAAACAAAAAAAAATGTATTTTGCTAACTGATATTTTCTTATTTATTAATCCATAAGGCTACATAAAAACTAAGAACAACTTATCAATATTAAAAAAAATACTTAGTTTCTTTCTGAATTTAAAACAAAAATTTGGTGCATATAGATTTTTTTAGTATTTAAAATGGAGCTAAAAAATCCAAAGAAAAACACAACAAAATACTACATAAAATATTACGGGGTAAGGTAATTTCTTTTTTGCCTTTTTAGAGGATTTTTATTAATTCTGTGAATGGATAATTTTAGAACAAAAAATCTAAATGTAAATACTCTTTCTAGTTAAGCAATAGGCTAATTTATTACTTTTTCGATAAGTTTATACAAAAAGATTCTCCAATCATAGTTCTTCAGCTCATTTATCTTTCTAATAAGAGAATTTGGATGCTTATCTAATTTGCTATTTTCATTTAACAGCTTTACCACGCTCTCAGAGTCGCTCTCCATTATGGTGAAAGTAGCCATAAACTCACTTTGGTTGGCCAAGCCAAGGATGTACCTCTTATTCTCAAAGAGCTTAGAGGAAAATAAGTACACAACTTATTTCATATTCAAAAATAAACTTTAACTTTATTTCATAAATAAAAGGTACATGAGTTATTTATAGTAGTGGGAAAAGGAAAAATCTTCATAGCTTGTACGATGTGAGACTACTAATACATAACACAAAGTTCACTATCCTAAGAATATGAGACTTGTATTCCCTTATTACAATTAACTAATATAATTAACCTACTAACTCTACTTGCTCCTGCGCCAACATCTCCCAAAAATTTGGGTGCATATAAAATTTCTTGTGAATATATTGCTCATAGAAAAGAAGAAGAAGAAGAAAATTCATCTATGTTTAATTTGGGTTGGACTGGATATAGTTAGTGGGATTGGGACCCCTAATTAAGTTTTATCTTCCAAGTTTCTCACCATATGATTTGAGTGGTTTCAAATCTCGCTTCATTTTTTAATTCAATTTAAACAAATATGGAATACATTAGTTTATTGGTTAACAACAAACAATTAAATGAAATTTAGATTCGTTTAATTCTTGACCTATTAGATTGAAAAATACCATAAAAAATTAAATATAAAATAATTAAAATGAAAATCATAACTCATAAGAGACAATTATGGCATTATTATTTTATTTAAAGCAAAAGTAAATAAGTCTTTGTTTTTCATAAATTACTCTTTTTTTGTCTAGTAAAATTTAAATATTTCTAATTTTAGTCTTATAATTAGTTTGTTTCGTTAAGCTCAAACATACAGAGACGGATCCAAGGGAAGAAGTATAGATTCTGACTCTTGAAGGTTTGTTAATGGCCTAGAGAATGGGGGGTTGAATCTATAGTCTCCTTTTAAAACTTGTTTACTTTAACTTTGAATTGGATTTGGAATTCGTTGGCTGTTGAGTCTGTCAGGTTGATATTTCAGGAGATAATTTTATTTTATCTTTTCGTGATAAGATCGGAAATAGAGCAACTCTTCACTTTTGGATTGTTGTGATTTCTATGAAATAAACAAATTAGTAGACACTTTTGTTTTGTCTCATATAGACAGAAAACAGAAGAAGAGTAGAGAAGAGAGAATCACACAGTCATGTATCCTGATTCAGCCACTATGTGCAATGTGATCTACATCCAGTCTCCACCACAACAGTGATAGAATTTTCACTATCTTTCACAAAGATTACAATCAGCAATTTTTCTAGGATTTAACCCAATTCTATCTTGGACACACCCAACTTCTACCCAAGCTAGATTTGGCTAGGTTCACTAATGAACCACTATTTTATGGCTTATTTTAGATTGAATCGAGTGGATTTTATTAACTTTATTCACACTTATCCATATAATTTGCGTGTTTTTAAGTTTCCTTCCAAATTTTGTGCTATAGCTAAAAACATATTTCCTAGGCCTTAAAAACACTAATATTTAATCCTCTTTTATTATCATCCGATGCTGTGACGTGTTTGTTAAGTGATTACAAGGTTTATAGAGCATTCACTCCTTAGACTTTCAACCACTAAGTGCTCACTCAACTTAGTAAGAAAATTCTCTTAGGATCATGTGTACAAAATAGAAATACAAATAAAAGAGTTTTGACATAATTTTTTGGCTTTTTCTAGATAACTCTCTTTGCTTTTTTCTCTCAATGACTTTTCCTGCTACTTCATTTAGTGTCTTTTTTCATTGAAAAGAAATAAAGAAAAATGAACACTAAAGAATAGAAAGTTTAATATAAACTCATGAAGGAGAAGAAGGGATAGCTTATAAGCTATGAAGACCCAAACTTGTGTGCTCACTCCTTACTTCAATTTCTGGTTGTTTACCCCTTTTAAAGATGATTAAAGATTCCAAAACTTGAATTTGGCTTTGAACATATTTGACTTGTTTTTCTTTTCCAAATAACACAATAGCAGCAACACAGAGAAGAGATGGGACATCAGCAATGATTAAAATTGACATGCATTCTTACCTAACTGCTTTTCTTTCTTCTATTTTTCAAATTTTTTCAAAAATCTAAGTCATTCATCAATTCTTTGGCTCCAAGTTTTGTTTTTGACTCTTGATTTGTAGCAGAGTTTCATAAACTCAATTTTCTTCAAGTTTTCTATTCGATATATGCAGGAGAAAAGTATTTTCAACAAGTTACAATGGAAGTGCAAAGACAGAAAAGATTTTCTGATTCATCCGTTGATTTAATATTTGCTTTTGTGCCCTAGTCTCTGACTTTTCTTCTTCTTTCTCTTTTGTTACTTGATTTTGGCAATCACATTTTTCTTCTAGATTTGAACCTTAATCCGAGCTTTCTTTTTCTTGCTTGCTCTTGGAGCTCATCACGTGGGTTGGAGAGAGAAGAAAGATTATAAATTCGGTCACTTTGGCTTTGGTTCAGAGGAGAAAATCTTGCATCTTTTCATTTTGATCAGTGATCAGGATCAAATGTTATGGACCAACAAAGAGTAGAACGAAAGCTTTTGGTTTTAGGACTGAATTAGTTTGTTATTGGGCTTGTTACTCTTTTTGGCTTGTTTTTTGAGTAATATAAATTTCTGCACAATGAACAAACATATTACACACAAAATTGGGCTTTGACCCAAGTTAATAATGTTTAGTCATCATCAAATTATTATTTTATTTTTCAAATTCAATAATCTCCTCTTTAATGACAAACATTATAAAATAAATTATAAATAAAATAAATAAGATAACTTTAATGAACTTTCCTTTAATGATTCAATCTTTGAATTGAACTCCCCCTTACTTTCATTTGGTTGGCTCCCCCTGAATGTGAACTTATTTTTAACTTGTGATCAATTGTATTTATGAAAAAATTATACTCACAAATAATACCAAACACGTAAGATTAATTCTTAAAAATATACAAGCAACCTTATGTACTAATCAAATCAAATGAACCATCCTGATAAATCATTTTTTAGAAAATTTAATAAGCTGTCAATTCTCAAAAATCACCGTTCAATATCAAACAATCATAAAACAAATTTATCAATCAGAACAGTGAACAAAAAGTAATTTAATCATTTTGAACAGTACTAACAGCAACACCAACAATTCACTACAGTAGCATCAACAATTTATTTTTTCATACTCATTCCCCTTTTTGTTATCAAGAAGGTGAAGTGTGACCTGCACAAGAGTTGTTAGGCATAAAAAAATGTATCAGTTCAAAGTTAAATAACTACAAGTTACTATTACGGTCATCCATTAAACTAAAAAGTATAAACATCAGAAAATAGTTTTCATAATCAGCAGCAAAAACAAAGAACTAAACATCAGATCCCTCATTCTCAATTTTCAAGATTTCTTCTTCTTCTTGATCAAACAACATTTGGTCATCTTCCAAGGATTCAATGTACTTTAAAAGTACTTCAACTCGACTTTGAGATTTTCTCAAAGAATTCTCATTTTGAATGGCTAGTTTCCTAACTTGTTAGCTCGAGTTGATTATATGCTTGGTCAGATTCACAAATTCTTATAAGACATCTTTCACAATTTCATTGACTAAGTACTTGTTGGATGATGATGTACCAGCAGCTGATGGAGGAGGGATACTTTCATCTTCTTCTTCTTTCATAACAATGTCTCTTGCATCCTTAGTCCCTTTTTTCTTTAGTCTGTCTGATTGCACCACCGCCTTTAAGATATGAAGTTCTATTCTGTTGGGTCTCATTATTTAGATCAATACCAAAGTACTCAAAAAATAAGTTAAAACATGTCATATGGTAATGAAATATTTTTATCACTGCAGATGTAGTCATACATATGATGCATCATCAGGTATGCAAAGAGAACCAGAGTATCGCATAGAGTAATCTTTTCATAGGAATCACTTTGTGGCAAGAGAATATGGATAATAGTACGGTGCAATTGGACTTTAATAGGACCTAAAGACTGGTGGTTAAGAGTGACACCATCCATGAATGAAATGTTCTCACATATATTGACCAAAACATCTATATGTGAAATGCCCAGATTATTGTTCCACTTATCATTAGTGTAAGCATTGACACTAGTGTCATAGTAATCTAGGGCTTCACTAAAGAAATCTTTCGTCAAATGAATTTCGCGGCCCTTAACATACGAGTGAACAGATTCTTCATGGTAGTACATATTGGCATAAAATTCTCGAACCAAATTAAGTAAACTGGTTTTCGAATCTCAAAAAATTTTTTCCAGTCCAAATAAATAGTATTGTCAACAAAGTTTATTCCCTTCTTAGCCAGAGCTTTTAAATCAGCCAAATATGTTGAGCACAAGGGATGATTAGAAACAATAGTTCTATAATTTAAAATTTATGCTAGAGGAGAATCGAAGAGGATCAAAATGAGAGTGTGAAAGGTTACTGAAATGATATTTGAACCCAATAAGATCAGGGTTGTGTGGTTCTTTTACAAACTTAAGAAGGGGTCAACAATTATCTTTGGGTGTTCGATTTGAGGGGGTTGAACGTCCTTGAGGAGGAGAAGAAAAACGTGGAAGAAGAGACATGGGTGGTTCTTCCTCGGTCATGGA
>NC_029776.3:12125338-12139890 GCF_000817695.3 Arachis duranensis
ACTCACGATACCATCTGTATGTTTACTGATTCTGTCTTGCTTGTTTAAAATGTCGATAACACTCATCAAATCGGCCTCCATAATCGCTCTTCTGAAATTCAAGTCCCATGCCGGTTTTAAACCATAGAAAATACTCCACATCTTTGTTTTAGACGCTGAGCAAAACCCTACATTAGGAATTAGGAAGGTGGACACGAATTTTTAATAAAAAAATTTTTGTTCATAGATAATTATTTTTTTAACTTTAATTTGAATTTCTTTTTTACATTGTCTTTTTTTATCTTTATGTTCTTCTTCTCTTATTGTATATTTTTTTTATTGGAATAAAAGACTAAATTTAGCATCTATTGAATTTTCCAATAACACAATAAAAAATTCAGAAATAGAAAAAAAATACGAAAATACATTGTACCAAAAAATTTTTGAATGTTGAGTTGAGCAAAAAAATAAATTGGCAAAAGCGAGTTTAGCAGGTATCATTCTTCTCTATCGTCTTAGACTTTGTTTGGTAAAATTTTTATTTTTAAAAATTAGCTAAAAAAATAGTTTTTTAAAAAATGTAGCATTTATGTTTGGTAAATCAAATTAAAAATAACTTTAATAAACATAAGTAGCAATAATTACGTTTGGTAAAATAGTTTTTAAAATTTAAAAATATTATAAAAGACATAAATTTAAGTGTAAAATTTAAAAATTAGTTAATATATGAAGTTATATTAGATTTTTAAATTTTGAAAAGTACAAGCTAATTTTAAAATATTCCAGCTTAATTGTTTTTAAAAGTATTTCAATTTTTTAAAAGTGGCAAGCACAAGCACATAATTTTTTTTATTTTATTGTGCTTTTAAAAAGCACAACAACCTCTTCAAAAAAAATTTTACCAAACCAAATCTTAGTTAGTGAGAGACGGAAAGAGAGAGGAGGGTCGAAGATATATCTATTTTAGTCATTTTGTATAATACAAATTACCCGTTAATCCATTTCTTTATTCGTATGGGCCACCAGTACTGTCTTGATCCGTTACATAGAAAGGCCCATTTAGCCTTAATGGGTTGGACATACTTTTGAAATTCTGAAACGGGCTGTAAACCCTAATAGATCGTCACTTCATTTAACGGTGCCAATTAAAAGAGAGTTCCCCACCTGATCCCACGGATTCAAATACAACAATCAATTTAGAAGAAGGAAAAAAAATAAGAAAAGAAAAACAAACTTTGTTTTGTTTGCTGGAGTTCAAATTATATCAAATTATCGATTAATCACCGGCATAAAACCCTATTTCCCTTCTTCTTGAGCTGTGCCAAAATGAGAGGTTCGAAGCGTTTGGCTGTTTCGGAACCGAACCACACCGATACAAACGAAACGGTGGTAAGTCAGCTCAATCACAAGTTCACTACTTGATTCACTAATGTTCCGTTACGTACTTTACCGCCGACATTTTCCCCTTTTTTTGGTTTGGGTCTTAGAAGAATACAATTTTCCAGCTAGTTCAATTTTTTTCTACTTGGTGAATTTTTCTGGCATTGAGTTTCCGCAAAATCGTGTTATAGATAGCATCTTAAAAGTTTGTTCTTGTGATTGAAAATCAGTAATTGTTAGGAGTAGATTGAACATCAGTAGCGATTTGAATTGAAAGGGGGTGAGTTGTAGGCATTTGCTAACGAAGCTGTTTGTAACTATAAGCTTATCTTCTTGTGTTTACTTCAGTTTTGTGCTTATCTTGCTTTCAATATTGAAAAGGATCCACCCTTTTGGTCTCTCAAGTGTTTGTCACTTTTGCTCAGTGATACATTACACTTCACCTTAAAGCTCCCCCAAGAATATGCGATGTAACAGGACTGAGATTTGAACTGATTTTGATAATAAATAACAATTTACTGATTTATTACCAATAAATGACACACTTGTAGTGCTCTAGCTCTTAATAAGTATGTGTATGCTAAATTGTCTTTTATGCTTTTTAACGGTTATCTTTGGGAACTTGCTAGGAAACTCTCCAGAGTTTATGCTCGAGTCATTTTACATGTGGCAGATGATTTTTTTGGAAGTATATATTTATGTCCGTACGTGGGTGTATAACTTCCGATGGCCAAACTACCTGAACTTTTTGATGCTTGAATGTCTGTAGCCTTTGCCTTATCATTCTGTAATTCTGTCGAAGCTTAATGTACCTCCATTTTCACTGTGATGCAGTTTCGGAACAAAAGAATAATGGAAGGATCTCTTTTTGACGTTCATAGAGCTGAACCATCCCAGGAAACAATGGCAGTGCCATCATTAGATATGCAGCGGGCAGAGTCATCCCAGAAGCATGTGAGAGCCTTAAACACCCAGTTTGCAAGGTACATATTTTATATCAACCAATTTGCCTTTTCCTTATTTGCATATTTCAGTTTTTGGTAAATGAGAAAAAAGTCTGGGTTTGGATTTTGCATACTTTGCATATGTCTTATTTGGTTAGCATTTGTTATAAATCATCATGCTTTGATGTAAAATCTGGTTTAAGGATCCTGCATAGTCCTTCTCATTATTCTGCTACATGTCTTCCATTTGACAGCTGGGTTCAAACACAATTACAGAATCACCCTGATGAGCTTTGGGAAGATGGTGTCAGAGATTACTTAGAACATGCTGCAGGCATTATGGTAATTCAGCACATGGTTTAATGATCTTACATACATTACTTATATTTCCAATTTACTGGTAGTTTCATACTATCTGAATCCAAGTAATATGTTATTGAAGCTACCATTTTAGCAGACTCTTGTCTGATATCTTGTAGTTTTGTTACTTGTATGAATACTTAAATTAAATAAACAGGTATACTTGCACATTTTCGAATGGAAAGTGAAACCACTGTGGTTCTAGTTGTTAAGTAACTATACAAGGTTATATCCATTGTTGTTAAGTAACTATACAAGGTTATATCCATTTTATAACAACATCCCTGCCTGTGTTCTACCAAGAGGGAGTCTGTCTACTGGTGAGAATGAGATTTGCTTTGGCTACACTATAATATGCTTGATCTCACTGCTTGTTCTTGCCACCTCTAATGATTTTAGTGTTAGGATCTATGTCATTCCTCCCCTCCCCCACAACCACCCCACCCCAAAGAGTCGTGCTGCTCACTACACTATGCTGTAAGCCATGCATAAAGTTGAAAATCCTTGTATTGTTTCAGGAAAAGTTTAGTGATGTTGTAAACTGGATCAAAGCAAATGCCACCAAGGGGGAAAATTTGCCTGATGTTGGTGCTTCTTTTGCCGGGAAAAAATTATCTCCAGATGTGACTAATAAAGAAAATAAAACTTCTGGAGAAAAAACTGGGTCTACTACAGCTAGTCCTGCTTCAAATTTTGCTAGTCCTGCTATGAGTTTTGGCAGTCCTGCTATGAATTTTGGCAGTCCTGCTACAAATTTTGCTAGTCCTGCTACAAATTTTGCTAGTCCTGTTACAAATTTTGCTACTCCTCTGCCAAACTTTGCTTCTTCTGCTGCGAACGCTGCTTCTTCTGCTGCAAACTTTGCCACTCCTGCTACTTCATGGGGTGCTGGATTATTCTCAAACAGTCAAAAACCTTTTACATTTGGTATGATTCTTCTCACCCTCAAATAGTATACCCTATATGTTTAATGAAAATTTAAGACCATGAATATTATAAAATGAAAATAAAAAAATTAAATTTGTTGTATAATTTTATTGTGATGTCTAGATGACAGACAGCCGTCAGTTATTAGAGGCCATGGGACATATGTTCATACTGGCTTAGGACACCCATAATAAATTGGAGGTTTGCATAGAGTATCTGTTATCTTAATGTCCTCCATTTTGGAAACAAAGCTTGCTATCTATTCCTTGGACGGATGCTCATATGCTGACTGGAACTTCAAACTGCATTGCATGCCGATTTGTGGAACTTAGGTTGAAACTTTTGTCTCTTTTTCGCTATTGGCTGCTAAATTATCCTATGTTTTCCAGGTACTCAAAATTCGGCTCCCTCTAATAATGATGCTTCAGATGATGTAGATGGTGGTGAGGACATGATTCTTCTCTCTTTAACCCTTCCCAAGTTTTCAGTTACAGTCTTCTTAATAGATACTTCATTTCCTTTTGCAAATACAGATTATCCTATCCATTTTGTATTGTGTATTTGATTCACCATTTGTGACCCTTTTTAATGCTGGAGGTTTCTTGGAGCAAGTGTCACATGATGTAATTGTTGTTCATGCTTAAATGAATATAAAATGAAGGTTACTTTATTTTTTTTTGTGGTAGGTGGTTTGATAACTGTATATCATGCTTCTTTAGTCTTTACTAATGTATGATAACCTTTCCTCCTCTATATGGTAATTATTTTCATTAAAGAAACCCGATATTGGGAAGAAAATGGATATTGAGATCTGAGGGTACTATTGTTCATTACTATTAGCTGGGTACTTGAATTTTTTATCTTTGCGTTGTTATCTTGTTCAAGTTTTGAACTTGGTTACATATCATTACCTTATATATTGTTTTAAGTTTAGTTTTGACCTTATACTCTGGGTCCCATCAACATTCTTGCTTGCTAGTTTATAGAAATGTTAATTTCTTGTGCACAAGAGAACCATTAGAGTTACATTTATTAATATTCATGGCATTTATAATCAATAAGATTAGAAAAGAAAAGGGGGTACAAATTAAAATTTCTTATTTGGTTTCAGAAAATGACTTGGAGCAGCCCAGCAGTCCATCAGTGAAGAAGTCAGAAGAGAAAGGTATCATAGTTGTGCATGAAGTGAAGTGCAAACTATTTGTAAAGGTATTTTTTTTCCCTCCCCTCATTTGATGCAATGTTTCAATGTAAATTTAATAATTTATGTACTTGCAGTGTCACAATAGCTTTCAGACAGCATCTATTTTGCCTACCCTTGATTCAATTTAATGAGTTAATGTCTCTCACTTTTTTTTTTTGGTCCAGTCAAGTGATACAGATGTTAAGAATGTATGGAAAGATAAAGGAATGGGTCAACTATGTATTAAATGCAAAGAAGGTGTCAGCAAGGCTACCAAGGAGTCCAAACCAACAATCATTGTTCGAAATGAGGTTTGTTCTTTCGTTATTTCTCTTAGTACTTATAGTTTAGGTGAGTTTCTGTGAGTTTCATTGACTTTCTGATACCTTCATTGATGGCAGGTAGGGAAAATTCTTCTCAATGCCTTGTTGTATCCAGGAATAAAGACGCATCTACAGAAGAATACTCTTGTTGCTATATTCCACACGTCGGTAAGGCACAAATGCTGAAGTGTTTATATAAACATCGAAAAGCTCTGTATAGTTTGTATAGTTAGTATTGATAGGAGAAGCTAAAAGTAACCTTTTCCATTATATTTTTAGATTCTGTTTGAAAAGCTTATCATTCGGATTGTTCACTGTCTGTCGTTCTTTGTAGGATATTGCTGATGGAAGTGGTGGAAATAATGATAGCGTTGTTGCACGCACCTTCTTGATAAAAGTGAAAACAGAAGAAGATAGAAATAAATTGGCATCAATAATCCAAGAATATGCTCCAGTATCTTGATAGTACGCGAGATGTAATTATTGTGCCAGGTTGAGTCATTACATGTAATCCGTGACCAGATCCACCTTCAATTTTCCCTTCGGAAAAATCTCAAGTTTATTAAAGGTGTCATATGTTGGATTCTGTTTTAACAAACCTTGTGTTTTAGAGGCTGCTGCTTATGTACCATAAAGAGAATGTTAGATGATCATGGTCGGTATCAGTACTTTAGATTGAAGCCATTGTCAATTAAAGTTAGTGCCCTTATTGCCCCCGTGTTCTAATTCTAGTTTGGGGAGGATGGAAGTCAATTATCACACACTTTTCTTTTTCTTCATCTTGTTTTTTTTTTTTTTAATCAAAAGAATATATAGCACCTCATAATGCTGTAACGATTATTTGTCAGAAATGGCCAGATTTGGTATGTTAATATAGGTGCTGCGGATGACTTATAAATAATACACATTTGTTGCCCAAAAGTTCACAACAATTCATGTGTTTAGGGATAGAAAAAAGAGGGTTATCATTGTTGAGTGTACATGCTGGGTGGAAAGAGACAGAAAAAATAAAATCGAGGGCAGTGCACAAAATTCAATTCATTCTTGATTGTTGAAAAGCTTGCAGAACAACACATTTTACTATAACGCATTAAAAAATTAATATTCCGACAGCTCTACCTTTTATTGTAATTCTAACAAAAAAAATTACGTGTTTGTTAAAAGATTTTTTTAATAAACAAAAATATTTTACAATTTAATAGGTTTTTTTTAAAAAGTTTTTAATTATTAAAAATGTCTTTCATTTTTATTTTTTTTAAAAAAAGATATTGTTAATTTTTAGAAAAAGTAAATAATTTATTTTTTCATAAAAGTATTTTTTAGAAAGATGTACCCAAATAAGTTTAAAATTGAATAAAAGTATTTTGTAAAAAAAAAATACTTTTTAACTCAAAAAAGTCAATCCGAGGATTCCTATGAATATTACTCTAAATGGGAATCCGAAGATGGAGAATTTTTCCGAAAACGGGAGAAGAAAATTTTTCGAGACAATTGCAGGGACTCAAGTGGGATCTCTGTCCCGTCCCGTTCCCATGATCCTCGAATAATACGAATTTACTTAATTATCTTTAATATAATAATACGAATTTACTTAATTATTTTTAATATTTTAGGTATTTTAGTAATCTCATCTATTATATATATTTTTTGTGGTGAAAGATCAGCTGCAATTAATTTTACGTGAAGTTAGTTGTTAGATGATAATTTAATCAACTCTGTCAAATCATTTAAAGACTCTCAACTATTAACTTCACATAAAATTAATGCACCTAAGTTTCCACCATTTTTTGTGTTAAGACTTATTTTATTTTCCTAGATTATGTTGTATTCTTATATTTTTTGGACTTGGATATTAAACTTTAATTAATTTATTATTTTAGAATTTGGACAAAATATATTTGTATGTTATTTTAACGTATTATATGTATTTTTTTTCAACTTTTTAGGAGTTTTTTTATTAAGAGTTTTTACAAGAATATAGAAAGATAAGGAATGAGAATTCTCGTGAGAATTGCAAGAAAACAAAAAATGAAAAATGAGGCTCGGTTATCCCCCACGATAGGAATTGAAGCGAGATCAAGGAAGATTTGAGGCGGGATCGAGAAACTACAAAAAAATGAAAAAATGAGGCTCAGTTATCTCTCACGGTGGAAATCGAGGCGAGATTAGGAAAGATTTGGGGCGGGATCCAAGCGAGATCAGGGAAGATTGGGGCCGGAATCGGGAAAGATTTTGGAATTCGAGGACCGTCGTGTTGACATCCTTAGTTTCTTTGCTTAAAATTATAAATTTAAGAGTGAATACCCAATCATATTCCTGATAATTTTTTTGAAGGATACAAGGTCTCCAAACAAAAAATTACCATTTCTGGCCCTTGATATTTAACATTAGCCCATCTATCAATATTGACACACGGGCTAATCAGTCTCATAAAAATAAATATCAGAAACCGAAAAAAATGTATTTTTTGTTGAGGAGCTCGTTATCTTTCGAAATAATTGTCAAGGGTTATTTAAAATTTTTTTTCTAATTTTTAATAATTTTTTCTCATCATTCTATTGCATGACTTATATAAAAAATAATAGAGAGATCATAATTTATTCCCCTCATTTTTTTCAATTTTTTAGGAGTTTTTTTATTAAGAGTTTTTACAAGAATATAGAAAGATAAAGAATGAGAATTCTCGTGGGAACTGCGAGAAAAAAAAAAAGAAAAATGAGGCTCGGTTATCCCCCACGACAGGAATTGAACCGAGATCAAAGAAGATTTGAGGCGGGATCGAGAAACTACAAAAAAATGAAAAAATGAGGCTCAGTTATCTCTCACAGTGGAAATTGAGGCGAGATTAGGGAAGATTTGGGGCGGGATCCAAGTGAGATCAGGGAAGATTTGGGCCGGAATCGGGGAAGATTTTGGATTCGAGGACCGTCGTGTTGACATCCTTAGTTTCTTTGCTTAAAATTATAAATTTAAGAGTGAATACCCAATCATATTCCTGATAATTTTTTAGAAGGACTACGAGGTCTCCAAACAAAAAAGGTACCATTTCTGGCCCTTGATATTTAACATTAGCCCATCTATCAATATTGACACAGGGGCTAATCAGTCTCATAAAAATAAATATCAGAAACCGAAAAAAAGGTATTTTCTGTTGAGGGGCTCGTTATCTTTCGAAGTAATTGTTAAGGGTTATTTAAGATTTTTTTTTCTAGTTTTTAATAATTTTTTCTCATCATTCTATTGCATGACTTATATAAAAAATAATAGAGAGATCATAATTTATTATTTTTTTATTATTATTTAATTATTAACTCAATTCTTTTACTCTAATTTTTTTAGTATAATAATTCAATAATATATTTTATCTCGTACTTTTAAATAGTAATAATTGACTGATAACTAAAAATAATAAATTTTGATTATTCTAGTATTCTTTCTTGTATAAGTGTAATAAATTTTGACATATTCATATAACAATATATTGTTTTGGAGCATTTTGCAATTTCAATTAATCTTTAAACAAAATTAGATATGTACAAAACTACAAATTGTCAAATTCTCTTCTCAAGAAATTGAGTGGATTTTTATTTTTTTTAGATGTGTTTGGATGGAAAAAAAATAAGAAGAAAAGAAATGTTATAAAAAAATAATTTTATCTCTATATTATAATATATATTAAAAAAATGAAGGGGTAGTATTAGAAGTAGAAAGAGAAATATTAATTTTTTCTCTATTTTTTTTCTAATGGTAGAGAGAACAAAAATTAGTGAACTCCACTAGTTTTTTCCATCCATTTTTTTTTTTAATTTTCTTTCTCAATCAAACAATAAAAAATAATCATTTTTTTTTCATTTTCTTTTTTTCTTTTTCTTTCTTTTTATTTTCTTCTCAAACAAACATAGCATAACAGAAGGAAGAGAGAACATCTTTATAAGAATGAAATTATGAAATGGGTAGAACCGAGTATTATCTTGTTATTTGTGCATCATCAATGTTTGCTTCTACTTTAATGTGTGATGGTGAATATTGAATAGTCCGTGACAGACATTAAGAGTTAAAATTATGATAAATAGAAGAATAAAAATTACAGAGATTCTTTAATAATTATGTTGAAGATATTCTTTCATATGCAAATTGCAAAATATAGGTTTGGTGAAATGGGATAGCTTTGCGACAAAAATATTTACTGCTACAGTTCATGTGCTTAAAAAAGTTTGCTTGTCATTTCCCTCTCACAACGATGACAGCAAGTCAGAAAGCATTTTATTGAATTATTGATTTGGGTACTTTAGTAATTTAATTCGTTATATATTCCTACATTGGAGTAAATTCCGGTGTATTATGGGTTATAGACCGTTTGGTTTAGGACTTTTGGGTAAACTTGAGGTAGAGATTTTTACCGAATGAATTTTAAGTTTATTTGTGAGTTTTGGTATATTTTATTATTAGAAATTTGATTAATTCAGTTTGAAAAAATATTACCAATGAGATATCAGAAATACCAACAAGAGAGAAGGTCAAAAAAATAAAAAAAAAATAAAAAGAAAAAAGCTTCAATTAAAGAAAATTGGGATTTTTTAGACCGAGAAAATTAAGATTTTTGTTGAATTGATAAAATTTATTGTGCATAAAAGATAATCTAACTGTATAAGTCAATAATAAATATAGAGCAATATTAAGGGCAGCAATTTTTGTGATTTGTAGCCATCAAATAGCCATTAATAATGATTTTAATGGTGTAAGATTAGTGTGAGATTTCATCCAATGGTTCACTTTTTTTTGTTGGTTACATGCTGGCTAAAATTTAACAAAATTGCTGGCTCTAAACTTTTCTTTTATATAATATATTATTAATTTATTTTTAATATATATTTTATGTTTTAACATGTATTTTATATTAATAATTAATTTTAATAGTTGACATTAATATACATCTAGCATAGTTGAATAATAATAATGAATTATGTTTCATAACAATATACAATAGCATATCATTTTATATTTCAAATTTCATATATAGTTTTCCTCCATCTTTTAATATTTTATAATGATATAATATTGTTTTTTCTTATTTGATTTTGGTCGTTATTTCACATGAACTCATGTGATGTGAGGAAGGAGCCAAGGAGCATATTTACATTTCATGGAACATCCCCTTCTTACACAAATCATACTGGTCCACAAATGCAAATGCAATTTGGTTTGCCAAACTTAACTCTAGCGAAGGAATGGGCACTGCCCCTGAGTTGTTGGCTCATAATAATTGCATTTGCATAAACAAAAATGTCATGTATGCCTATGGTGTGTACAATACATATTAGTTACCATATTATTTATCATATATTTTTGTATAAATACATAAATAATTCTAATAGAGCCAATGGTTTAAAGATTAAAATCAATGTATAAACAAACATTTGAAAGGTGAAATCCCCCAACAAAAGGAAAGGCTTGTTTAATGAAGTGTTACAGCTCTTGATTTCCATGCCTTTTAAAGATTTGGTCCCAATTTTGTTACTATCATAAAAACGTAAAACTTAAAAGACAAATACTACATATATATTTAAAAACAATTATTAAATTAATTATTTGTATAATATATATACTAAAATATAAAATATATATTAAAAATAAGTTAAACAATATTTATTATATAAATACATATCAAATATTTTTTATATATTTTTCTTAACTTAAAACTAGTTTCTTTTTTATGAAAAAACAAAAAGGTTTATATAATTTTTTGTTGTGGAAGTTTTAGATAAATTTAGTAATGGTATTCTCATCAAAGTCAGGACCATTTTTAAGTTAAAGTACTTATGAGTGAAGAACTACCCACAGGCCACATCTTAATGGCTTTTTAAAAGGAAAAAAAAATCAATAAATACTAAAGTATTTAGGGACTTCCATGGTATATGTTCATAATTAATAATAAAAATTATATCCTAATAATAAATTTTGAAAAAATATATATTTTATTTCATAAAAAATATACACTTAATGATATATATAAAAAAAATGAAAAAATTAAGGGGACCAGTAACTTTTGTGTTTTCTAGTGAGCACTTAACTATCAAAATAAAAGTAAGTGATCTCTTATTATTAAATGTAATCTTACACCATTAAAAATACTATTAATGATGACCAATTGATGATTACAAAATATCAAAATTGTTGGTCCTAGCATTCCTCAAAAAAAAATATCAGATATAATTTCTGTTTTCAAAGAGTACTACTGCTGCTAATTACAACAGCCTAAACTAATGGTTAGTGATTAGAGTGTAATCCTTTGATTATAGATGTATATGCGGCAGTGGCAGTAGTCATTTTCATCATTTTCATGTTACAAGTTGACATTGACAGCTTCTTGGGAACTTGTAACCCGCAGTCAATTATTGGAGAGTAGAGTGCCTCTAATCATGATTTGTCCTTCTCTCTCTGAAGTCCTGTCCACCATTGATGTTTCACGTGTTCTTTTTATTTTTATTTTTATTTTTTTTTTACACTAGTTAGTACTTAGTACTTCCTAAACATTGATCTAACTGTCTCATCAATATTTTTAAATATTATAAATTTATTTTTTATAAAAATATAAAGTAATTTAGCTTTTAAATTTTTTACATTGATTTTCTCTTAATTGATCTTCTTTAGCTATTTCTTTTTTAATAAAACACCTGCTAAACTGTTAAAAGTAATTGAAATATTCGATAGTTAAATTGAATATTAATTAATTTTTTAAATGAAGAGAGAATGTTTATTTATTTTCAAAATATAAAACATTATAAATATTTTTCCACTTACATGCAAATTATTTGAACATTTTTTGGATGAATTATAGCAGTATTTTGATTTTATTTTAATTTACTTATAACTTGGTGGAAAACGAATTACTTCTAATATGATGAGAGAGAAAAGAAGAAAAAAAATTCCATTCCTCGATGGAATCATTTTAGTTACTAATTTATTAATTTAAAAGTTTAAATAGTTTAAATGTAGTTCAATCTGAATAATTAATTTATAATAAAATAATATATAAAATTATAAATAAATACATAAAATATAGATATATGCAATATAAATTTTAAAAATATATAAATTAAAAGTAAAAATTCAATTATAATTTTATAATTTCATATAAGTATGACATAAGAGTTAAATTTAAAAAAACACTGGTATATTATATTGTAATATTAAAATAAATATAATTTATTATATATATAAAAAAAATTTTGCAATGGACTTAAATAGTCCGTTAGAAAAATACACACAAGAGTCACAAGAAAAAAAAGAGAAAATTTAAAAACTAATTCGTTTTTTGTTCAGTCTGACCAACCGATTCCTGACAAGTTTAGTGGTTTCGAGCGATTATTAAACACATACGATTTTGACTTATTAATTGAAGGGTTAAGTATAATTTTTGTCTCTAAGTTAGGAATTGAAATTTTTTTTGTTTTTAATTCTTTTTTTTTTACAAAATTATCCCTAAGATTTAACTTAGTTTTAAGATCGTCATTTGAATCAAAATACCATTTTCCTTCTTTCCCAAAATCAATCAGAAGTAGAGGCAGGAACAGAGATAGAAGCAGAAACAAAAGCAAAAAGCAGAAGCAAAATCAACAACAATAAAACAACAACAATGGATAATGGAATTAGAGCAACAACAAAAGTAAAACTAAACAGAAACAGAAGCAAAAAGCAGAAACAAAAGCAAGAACAACGAAGCAACAACAATAACCAGAATAAGAAGAAGAACAACAACAACGGATAATAGAATCAGAAAGACAACGACATCCGACAAGGAGGATGAGGAGCAGCGGAAACCGGTGAAGAACATCGACGACCGTCGCGGATCTGCTGGCGTCGACATTACCTCACTCCAGCGGCGGCGATGGGACATGCATGGCTAGATGGCGACCGACAACAGCAGTTCGCGATGAGGACAACAGCAGGGCATGGCCAGTTGGACGTAGTCTCCCTCAGCGCCTTCGTTCCTCTCTTCCCTTCCTTTCCGCTTCTCTTTCTCTCTCCCTCTTCCTTTCCGCTTCTCTTTCTCTCTCCTCTCTTGACGTTAATGTGAGTGTGTGTTGAGGAAGAAAGGAAACGGCAAGATCTGGCGGTAAGATCCAGCGGCGAGGATCGAACGACGAGGAATAGCGGCAGCGGATTTCCTTCCCCACATTTCTTTTCCCCTCTTCTTCCTTGAAAATCCCCCAAGCGTGATTCCCTTCCCCAGTTCTCCCTTTTTCCCGTTTTATTTTTTATTTTATATTTTTTTTAATTAGGAATAATTTGGTAATAAAAATAAAAAAATTGGTAAAAAAGACAATTTTAAAATTAAGTTAAACTTTATAGACGATTTTATAAACAAAAAAAATTTGGAGACGAAAAAAATTTTCAACCCCTATCTTAAAGGACCAAAATCTTACTTAATCCTTAATTGAATTACATAGTTAAACAGTTTTTTTTATATATAGTATGTAATTGAAAATTATTAATATGTATAATGAAATTGATAGAAAAAATTAAAAGTGTAGATAACTCGGATATGATTATGTATAAACTCGCACCAACTATACTGGCAGTTCAACCCGACTTGACTTTTGAGAGTATAATTTATTCTATTTATTTGATTTTTTAATAATCTCATTCAAATATTTAAAATTCTAACAAAAATATTAAAAATAATAAAATATTTTGTCCAAAATTAATATTTTAATCACAAAATTTTTTATTTTAGTTTTTTAACTAAAAGTTATCTATTTACCCCAAAAAAAATGAATTGATTTCTTTAACCCAACAAATTAAACTTTCTTTAAATATGGGTCGGAGTTTCATTTTCGAGTCTTATATATACTCTACGTAATTAATTGATAATACTAAAGAGATAAAAATAAGTTTAAATTTATTTTATTTAATATCTTTTAATTACAGATTATTTTAATTGATTTTTTCTTTCAAATATTATTGATAATCAATTTATGCGTTTAAATTATGAATTTTAATGTACTATTAATAGAAAGTAGTTTTACATATATCTAATTACATAATATTATATTAATATAAATAATTATTTTTTATATTAATTACATAAATAATTTTTTAAAAAATCGAGTATGATGATATGATTATATATAAAAAATATTTTAAAGTAAAAGTATATTAAAATTAAACACTTGCATTATAACAAATGTAAATGGACGAATAGACCAATTCGTTTGACACCTTTTGTTTTTTTATCATTTTATTTTTTAAATAATTATAGGATGGTTTGTAGTATTTCGAGGCCATAGATATATTTTGTTGTAGGAAAAGAATAAAAGAATAAAAAAGTTTTTAAATATACTTAAAATACTAATATTTTAATAATTTTAACAGTTAGTTTTAATTAATATATGTATTGTATATATTTTTTATAGTTAAGATAGACGATTAAAATTATTATAATATTGATATATT
>NC_029776.3:12139938-12163249 GCF_000817695.3 Arachis duranensis
TATATTATTTTGTATAATATAAGTAATTAATTTAACAATTTAAAAAAAAGATAAATAGGTCATTGACTTTTTGGTTCATAGATATTTAAATTTTTTAGAATTTAAAAATATATTTAAATTTTTTACTTTCTCAAAATCTGGATATATCGATTCTTAGATCTAATTTGTTCCATTTTAAAAACTCTTTTATATATACATTCGTATATCGACTAAATTAATACAACAAAAGTCACATTTAATTTTTTTTATTAGGTCTAACAAATTCAAATAAATAAAATAATCGATTCATCCAAATTTTAAAATAATCAAAAATTTAAATATATTTTTAAATTTTCGAAGGTCGAAAAAATCAAGAACCTATTTATTTATTTACACATGATTGAACAAATAGATGACTCCGTTTATTGACAACAAAAAGTGGAACAGGATTTCGGGGAGCAAGAAGATATTTCCTGTCAACAATTCATCACTAAAACGAAAACAAGAGACAAATTAATGGTCACAGGATGTAGCCGAAAGCAACAAAACCAAATAAACATATTTGCTATATATTTATATATATAAATCAGAATTTTAATTAATAACATAATTAATACAATATGATTTTGAAAATATATTTTAATTTATTTAATTTAATTCATTTAAATTAATTAACTAATTATTTATTTGGTTTGAATAAAATAAGCATGAAATTGTTTAATATTTTATTTAACTACATTAACTATAACTAATTAATTATATTAATTATTTATTTTAATTAAAATTAATTAATTAATTTTATTTTAATTTGTATTAATTTTTTGTCTTATACTCTAATAGTCAAGACAAAATATTGTTCATTTATTTTATTTTAACCATCAATGTACATTTAGACTGTGAATCATAAATTTGATGTATATATGAATTTTGTCTCTTTTAATTTCGATATAGATATTATGAATATTTATGAAATTTGTCTCTTTTAATTTCTATATTTCGATATAGAAATTATGAATAATTACTAAAAATCTATAATTAGAAAATCAGTAGTAGTGATCGATTTAGCGACCGATTTAAGATTTTTTTTGTCAGATATCAGCGGCCGATTTAGCAACCGATTTAGCGATCGATAAGTTGGTCGCTATTTAGCGACCGATTTCTTAGTGACCGATTTTATTAGCGACCGATTTAGTGACCAATATGATTTGGTACTAGTTTGGTAGCATTGATTGAAAATCGATCACTAACAGTTAGCGATCGAAGTTTGTCGTTATTTTCAAATTAGCGACCAAGATTTTAGGGATCACCAAAATCGGTTGCTAAATTGGTCACTATTCCAATAATTTCTTGTAGAATAAAAAAAAATGAAACTATTTCTAGATTCAAATACAGTTACTTCAACTCGAGAATATACAAATATGTCGATAAATTTTAACCGGTAATAATATTGGTCATATTACTTTGATTCTAAGAATGAAGATGATACTAAAATATAAAATAATTTTCCATAGATTTTAACAAAAATAGTTTTTATAATATTTTTTTTTATGATAATAAAAAAGGTGATTCAAGAACAAAATTTATCTTATGTTTGAATGTACTTTTTCAAATCGATTTTAACATAAGAATAAGAATATTTAAAGTTTTATTCGTGAACCATAAGAAAATGTCTATAAATTTAACTATTAATGTTATTGAAAAATAAAATTTTAAAAATATAAAAATTTAATATAAATATTTTAATTTAATAACAAGCTATATATTACTTTTAGTGAGTAATTATTATATTTTAAAAATAAATANTATTCTTGATACATAAAAAAATAATAAATAAGAGTAGAAGAATTAAAATAAAAAAAATGAATTGAAATTAAAAATAGAAAATAAAAATATAAGTTAAAATTGAATGGAAAAAAATTATTATATTTTTTATCTAATTTTTTATACAATATACAAGAAAAGGACTTCTCAATTTAATTTGTCAAATACCATAATTTAAAAATTGAATCGAAATGATTCTTTAATCTTTTATCCAATTTTTCGATCAACAAAAGAGAAATTCATTCAACCTTACTTGTTCATATTATAGTTTCATCACGAAACTACAAAGTACTTAATTTGGTACTCCTCTAATTTCTTTATAAGATGACTACAATAATTTATGAAATATTTATAACTTCTTATTAGGTTAAAACAAAAAAAATTCTAAATTCATAAATATAAAACCTAATTTAATAGCTAAATAAACAAAATAAAAATATATCAAATTAAATTAAAAATTTTAAAAACATAAACTAATATCTTTTAAATAATACTTAATTTATTCATGTCACAGATATTTAAAACACATATCAATTCCTTTCTATATTCTCGTCAAAGACAAACAACACTATACATTACAACAATCAGCAAAACAAGCAAAAGCATGACAACTCATATATGTGATAAAAAACACAATCAACATTTCCTAATCTGCAAAATCAGCACACCACAATATGTATCTTCATGATCTTAGAGTGCCTGTTGACGCGTTTCTTTCGCAGTAGTCCATTGCTCCAATTTTTTCCTTCCCTTAAATTCTATTTCATCTTTATACGCAATTACTAAATTCTGAAACATATCTCTCTTGTTCATAATTTTATGTCTCAATTTTTTTAAATTGATTCTGTTATACTATTTAATTCAATCCACCATATTTTTTTTTGTGATACTATAATGGTTAATATTTTTATTTAAAAAATAAAATTTTTTTATATATTTTATGTTTTATCCTGTATAAAACACGGGTACATATATTAATAAATAATAAAAGAGCATGCCATTTGCATTACTTTTTTAGTATATATTTTATTTTATTTTATTTTTATGTTAAAATAATAAAAATAATTAATACAATAAATATATATTATGTTCAAATTTAGGGTATATTAAAGATAGTTCAACTGTTATTTTTCAAAGTAAATACATATGTTGTGGATTTGGTTTTATTGGAGTTTAAGTTAATAAATTTATAATCAAATATAAATTAAATTTATTTGATTTTAGCGTTGTAATCCTTGTTCTTATTTTTTTTATAATTAGATTAGATGAGATATCAAATGTATTATCTCTCTCACATACACATATAGCCGATAGATGAGAGTATATATATACAAAAAGATATTATTATATATTAAAATCAACTATAAAAATTTAATTATTATATATTTATCTATAAATATATATAATTTAATTTATTTTTAATATATATTTATATTTTAATATATATTTTACATTGATAATAAATTTTAGTGATGGATACATATACTGATTTATTATTCAAAAATAGAAAGACTGAGTACAAGTAGGGGTGACAAATGAAAAAATCGTTCAGTTTCGTCAAATATTCGCTTCATCCAGCCTAGTAAAGCAGTCTTGGATTCCTTTTGTGTCTCCCTTAATAGCAAGTTGGCGGGCTAAATTCGCTAAGTTTTTTTTATAAACCGTTAAATATTAAATAATATATATAATTTCACAATTATTTCTATAAATTTATAATTTCTAAAGATAAAAAAATTATAATTTCAAAATTTATAAACATTAAAGTCTTTATAATTATAAATATGTAACAAACATAATCATAAATTAAGTTTTTTGAAACAAAATAATAAAATTAATATTGTCCAAAACATATAATTAAACATCTTTAAGTATATAATTAACCAAACATAAAATATATATAATTCAAAATATAACTTAAAACATCTTTAATTATTAACTTCATCCTCTTGTAAATCAATAATATTATAAAAAAATTGTAAAAAGATGACCCTAACAAAAAAAATTGTTTGGCCCGCCAAGGAGGCACACCAAAATCTATAGATTAGGCGGTGCGAGTTAGACGAACTTTTTAAGGTTGACAATTTTAAATTTTTAGTCCAACTTACATTTTTTGCGGGATATATGCAGATTGATTTGACGAGTTTTCGGCCCGTTTACCATCCCCTAAATACTGTATTATGATAAATTTAAAAAAATAAAAATGTTAATAACAATCAGTAAATCTAAGGATGAAGATGATAATAAAATATAAAACCGTTTACAATAAATTTTAATAAAAAATAGTTATTTTTATAATATTTTTTTGCTATGATAATAAAAAAATAATTTAAAAATAAATTTTATTTCATATTCGAACGTACTTTTTTAAATTGATTTTAACATAAAAGTAAAAATGACTGATCATAAAAAATATCTATAAATTTAACTACTAGTATATGTTATTTAAAGACAAATTTTTTAGGATATAGAATTCTAGTGTAAATATTTTAATTTAATCAGAAATTATATATTACTTTTAATGAGTAATTATTATATTTTGAAAACAAATAAAATTATGACTCATTATTTTTATTATTTTTAATATTAAAGATAGTAAAATTTTAAATTTAATCAACTTTATAATTTTTTTATAACAAAAATTATTATGTATGTTTTCATTTTTTTTTTCAATCGTTCCAAGTTACTCAGTCCGATGAGAGAAAAAATTTGTAATAATTATTATTTATCTCCTTTGAAATTGCCATGAAAGACAAACAACACTTATATATAATACAGCAACCAGTAGTAAAAATAAGCAAAAGTATTTAAAAAAATATCAAAAGAATATGACAATTCACGCGTATAATCAAACACACAATTAATATTTTCTAATCTGCAAAATCAGCACATCACAACATGTATCTTCAAGGTCCTAGGACACCTGTATGTAGTTAACAGGTGTCTTCTGCTGCCCATTGCTCCAATCTTTTCTCTCATTAAATTCTTTTTCATCTTTGTACACAATATAAATTCTGAAACATATCTCTTCTGGCCTTCTCATAATTCTCTGTCTCAAATTTTTTTAATTGGTTGTATTACACCATTTAATCCAATCTAGCATATTCTTTTGTAATACCATAGTTATTAATGCTTTTATTAATTTTTCTTTTATATATTTTTGTATAGAGAAAGAATAAATAGACAATGAAAATATTAAATAATATAAATAATAAATATATTAAATATTTATTTTATTAGATGTGTAGATAATTATTTTAATATTAAAATTTAAATGAATAATTTAAAAGTGTAATGTATTTTTATTTTATTATTCTAATTTTAAAATCCATTATAATATTGTTTACAAAAAAATTATTTATCTAGCAAAGTCCTTTTGTATATTATCTCGTACAAGACACGATACATATATTAGTAAATAATTAAAGAGTGTGTCATTTGCATTATTTTTTGGTATATATTTTATTTTATTTTTATGTTAAAATAATAAAAATAATTAAATACAATAAATATATATTATGTTCAAATAATAGGGTGTATTAGAGATAGTACATGTGTTATTTTTCAAACTAAATACATATGTTGTGAATTTGGTTATATTGGAGTTTAATTTGTAAAATTTATAATCAAATATAAATTAAATTTATTTGATTTTAGAATTGTAATATTTGTTATTCTTTTAATTATAATTTGATTAGATGAGATAACAAATGTATTATATATCTCTATATTGTTCAAAAATAGAAAGAGTGAGTATAAGACTATAAATATATAACTACAACTATATAAGTATATATTATCTGTTTGAGATAATATTAAATTTGGTCTCTAAATTTACACACGAGTTTCGATTTAGTTTTTGAGATTTTAATTACCTCTATTAATCTCTAAATTTTGTGAATGTGATCTGTGTTAGTCCCTGGCATCATTTTCAGCGCACAAAAACTAACAGAAAGCTTACGTGGATAGCTAGATACCATGTTGAATTATGTAAATGACGTCGTTTTTGTTTTGACACTCAAATAGCAAAAAAAAAAAAATCTCATAAACAGTATTTATCGAAACTTTTCTTTCTAAAGCAAGTGATCTGACGTAGTTTTTTTTACTATTTGAGCTCCAAAACCAAAATGGCGTCGTTTTATAAGTTTTGGTATGGTATTTAGTTGTCCATGCCAATACTTTATTAATATTTTTGTGTCGAAAATTGTTTTGAAATTAATGTGAGTCACAGTTATAAAATTTGGAGACTAAAAAAAGACAATTAAAATTTTATAAACTAAATTAAAATTTGTGTATAAATTCAGGAACCAAATTAAATATTAATTCTTATTTGTTTTCTTTCATGGTATTAAGTACTGTATTATGATAAATCTAAAAAAAAGTTAATAATCAGCCAACATTAACTTTAAATATATATTTTTTTGTTAAAATACTTATTAAGATGTAAAAATATAATATAGAAAAAAATTATTAACAAGTTTAAAAGTTCAAAAATTTGTAATACATTTGTAGTGTGTTTATTGATTTTTTAAAAAAAAAATTTTACTCTAAAGTCTAAACAAACATATTTTCTTTTTTAAATATCTAACACCCAAGTTTGTTCAGGTGATTGTTCCTACAACATTCCTTAGTCTCAAAATCTATATGGTTCTAGCTACTAGCTAGTTTGGTTGGTCCATTACACAATCGAAGAATTAAAGATTACATGAAAAAGAATTAAAACTTAGAAATATTTTTTTTTGATGGTTAAAAATATTTTATTAGACAACATCTGTCAAATATATTTGTTTTAAAATTTTATTTTTGGACATATAAATGTGTATTGTTCGATTAATTGATTATCAATTGTTTTTTAATTATTTTTTAAAAAATCTAAAATATTATTTAAAGCATTTATATGAAGCAGGAGTAGACACAGGAGATATGCAAAAGCTCTCTTTGCAGTTTGCTACTTTGCTCAAACCTCAAAGTACATTTGTACGTGTAACATGTCTCTCACACCATGCTCGCACGCACATACATGTAGATGTAGTGCACTGAACGAGGGATAAAAGGGAAGGAGAATTTTTTTTTATCTTAATTATTTATTCTTTTTAATGTATAAGAAAATTTTGATTGAAGTAGATAGTTAATGGAAAAAATGAAGGAAGTAATGGTTTTTTGGATTTTATTTTCATCATAAAGTTGAGGACAAAACATTTCCGTAAATTAAGAATAAGATTTGTTTTTAAAAAAATGTTAGAGGATTATTAAAATTTATTATTTTTAGTTATTAGTTAATTATTAATATTTTAAAATATGAGATAAAATATATTATTAAATTATTAAATTAAAAAAATTGAGTTAATAAATAAGTGATGATAAAAAATATTTTGATGGTCTTTAATATTTTTTTATTTATATTTCACATAAATTCAACTAAAAGTATTTGAATAACAATTGAAAGTGTTAATTTATTTTTTCATTTTTTAAAACATGAAAAACCCTTTTTTATTTAGAAAATAGAAGAATGTATTAGAATTCTCGGTTATTTTTCAAAGGATAAGTGTTTTTTTTTCTATTTAAGTGATTTTATCCATATCGTTTTAGATATAGTTAACATTTAAGAATATTTTTGACCCAAATATAAAATATTAGAGATAAAATTAAATAAAATTAAATGTTAAAAATATTTAAAAAATTTTAAATATTAAGAATAAAAAATATATTTTACTCTAAATTATTTAACAAATTCTTCGAACCTTTATAAACAAATATCCACTGAGAAAAATATTTATATACTTTCAGAGCATATTTAATTCCTTGTTATTTAAACATATATAACCACTTAATTATGACTTTATATATAACTCATCAATATAATCAATCTAATAAATAAAATAATAAACGATTATGAATATTCTTCAAACGCACATTAAATATGGTTAATAAATATACAAAATATTTTTCAGTGAATAATAATACTCATAATCTTTTTAATTATATTCCTAATACTTCAAAAAATTTGCTAATAAGTACTTATTTCCGAAATTTTTTTGAAAGCGTTTTTCCGAATTTATATTCTATCTCATTATATTCCTATATTGTGATGTGAAATTTTATTTCAAAGCACTGTATAAGGATTTTAAATTTTTAACATTAAAGTTTTGAAGGTTTCTTTATAAAACTTATTTTTTTTTTAAATTGGTTATTCTTGTACCATTGAAAATTACCTTTTAAAATAATCGTTAAGAAGATTCTTTCTTAAAAAAAAAAATCATATAAGAGAATATATATCATGATTATTGATTATTCTGTTTGAACAAGGGGGATGGAAAAACAAAACAAAAACAGAATCACAGCAGAGGAGGTAAGTAAGTTGTGGTGATTGGTGAGAGAAGGAGAGAATCGTAATTTAAAGGAAAAAGTAAGGGTTAAAAGATACAAGGCCCAAAAAGAGAGACATTGCTGAAAAGAAGTGACCTTTTTAGCTTCCCAGAGAAGAAGTAGAGAACTCACTTTTACTTACTTACTCCCCTTTAAGCTACCGGCGCTTCTCTTCTTCACTAACACGCCGAAACGCGTTTCGTCCTCTAATCCCTTTTTCTTCCGCGCGATTCTCGCACCCAACGGTTTCAACGCACTTCTCAGTTCTCACTCTCACACTCTCGCCTTCCCTATATTCGCATTCATTCACGTTTTTCTACCGTAAGTAAAACCTTTTTCTCGCTCGTTTTCTCTTTATCGGCTTTGGACTTTGATTATCTGAATGCTTTTCCTGTTTATTGAAACTCATTGAATCGTTTTTTTTTTCCGAGCTGTTGCGGCCGTTAGAACTGTTTTCCGTTTTGCAATGTGCGCGTGATCATGTTCTGCATGTTACATGATCATGCTTTTGAATACTGTCTTCGTTGTGTTTGTCGTAATGTGACTTCTCTCGTTGCTCATTATTAATGCTTTCATTCGGTTCTGATGCTAATCATTCTTCTTTCCCTCTCTGCAATCTTTGTTAATCGGGATTGTGGAGTCACTCTGTAATTATGCTATAACAGACTCGTTTTGCAATGTGAATGACATGTTCTGGCATTGGTTATAGTATATATTACTCTTGATACTGTATGTTAGGTGGAGTTTTTTATTTTTTGGTTTTTATTTTGGCAGAAAGTATTTCCTCTTAATTGATTATGGATATGGCAAGACACCATTCAAAATTTCTGTCTTAACTCTTCAATGGAATTTGGTGTGTCCTTCATGGATGCTTTCTAATATGACAATCTATTTATAAAAAGCAATTCTATCAATATTTCAATTCCCCATTTTTTATGAATATTTTATTCTCACGTATGCGGTGCATATGAACGTGTATTGAGCTGGTTTTTTTTTTTAAATAATTGATGAAAAATGCTATGAACTTGTTTGGGTGCATTGTGGTTAAGCATCAAAATCAGCCATAGGACACAAGGCTAAGTCAAACCGCACAAAAAAAAATACTAGTTTATTGGCTTCAGCTAATTAAAAGAAATTTGCTGGTTTGATATTCTTTATGGAATGCCTAATCTGGGCTCTTCATGGTATTGGTACCTACACTAGTACACTTTCAGTGAAATAATAACTACTCTATGTATCGATCTGCATTTTTTACTCATTTATTATTGATCTCATTTCTTTACAATCTATTAATACTTGCTAATGAACAGGCTGCTTGAGATTTTCTGCTTTGCACAAGGTTACCAAGTTCCATGGATGATAATCTCTTCAATGACCAAGTGGTGCCATCTGGTCGCATAACAGGAATAAAGTTTGGCCTTTTAACTGAGGAAGATATAGTTAAGTATATTCTTGATCTTATTTGCATTAGCTTTCAATTGTTTGGTGTATTAAGTCAGTGTTACTGGTGGCTCATATTATTTCCAAGCAAATACTAAAAGACACATGCCGAGGAAATTTCAACCTAAGCACCACGTTTATTCCTTTATTGAATATCCATGGCATTGGTCCAAATCTATAACAACATAGTAATAATTGTAAAAGTATATATAATGGCATGCACTTACCATGCATAAACACAGGATCAAGGGATGGTTGGAAATAAGAACGTCCTTGTTTGGGTGCATCTGTTCTATTTGCCTTATAAATGAGACATCCCTAATCTATAGACTGGATTATCAATCTCGAATGTCTTCTCTCACCTTGTAATTTATTAACCATGTATTGGATATTAATCAATTTCACCTTTACAGGAGAATGCCTCTACTTTGGAAATACAAGCAGCCGGGCAGGTTAACTGTTCTGATTTGGGACTTCCAAACCCAACTCATGAGTGCACCACTTGTGGTTCTAAAGATAGAAATTTCTGTGAAGGTGAGGATGTATTTCAGGACAATTTATTTATGGATTATCATTTGTAAATATACTAGAAAAGACAGTGAAGGATTAATACTTAATTTCAGGCCATTATGGGGTAATTAAATTTAACATTACCATACCCCATCCTTATTTCCTATCGGAGATTGCACAACTTTTGAACAAAATCTGCCCTGCTTGTAAATCTATTCGAGAAGAATTACGGAGCAAGGTCAGCTATGCTTTACTTATGCCAAATATTACTATAGTTAATTTTACTTTTTTTTACTATGATTGCCAATTAGTTTTAGTGCACTCTTGTTGTAAAGAGCTTCATATTGTCAAAGGGCCATATTCAATTTGGGGATCTAACATCTGGTGTCCTATTAATTCGACCTTCCATGTGCTATGAAGGGCAAGAAAATTGATTTCTGTTCATGTGTGTGCATGTCTGCGGGTTTTTTTTTTAAACTAATTTAATTTATTTAGTTCATTTATTTGTTTTAATCATTTACAAGGGATCATATTTGATACTTTGGTTTACTTGATTCTGCTCTCTCTTGCAGACAACTATTTTCCCATGACTTTTGTGTGTTCTATTTATCTTTATCTTTGTACAATCTTTATGTTAACACAATGCACCCCTTTTTTTATCGATTTTCTTTGTTGGATGTATAGAGGGATCAGGAATCAAATGTATAATAAAAGGTCACTTGTTGGCCTCTTCTTGGAGCATTATTAATTAATTGAGTATTTAATTTGTAATAAGCCATAAATACTTCCAATCAATAATTCAATTTGGAAAATCTCCTTTTAACAATGTGTTTGGATGATAGTTATTGAGTTGAATGGTAAAGGAACAAGGGAAAAAGAAGTAATTATAAAGTAGATATGAAGGATAAATAACTCAAGGTAATCTATTTACCTTCCATTCTGCTGCAAGAACCTATGTCTGTTAAACTTTTACTCCCAAAATTGGGATGGAATGGAAAAGAGTAAAACTTATATGGGATTCAGAAAACAAATTGTATTTGGCTGGAATGTAAGCCTTGTGTTGAATGACTGACATTTGGAGAGAAGTGGATGATTTATGCTGAGGGATTTGGAAGCTTTTGCTTTTTTGATGTTTTCTTTGTTCTTGAAAATAGGATTATGTTTTGATCCAAAAAAAAGAAACTATGCGATTATTAATGTTCCAAGCAAGGGAAGGTAGTGTTTTTTTATTTTTTAATAAAAAAAATTCCCTTGTACTATTATTTCCTTCCTTTTTGGTCCCACCCATACTTGTTTCTTTCTATTTCATTAACAAAGAAGATCCAAATATGGGTTAAAAATTAATCTAATAATTAGTTGATTAAGCATTCATAGAGTAGATAATGTATTATGGGATGCCTGTAAAATATGGAAACTTATTTGATTTTTGAAGTCCTTCAAAACCATTTCCCACTTCTAAGTTACACGGGATGCTTAAGTAAAATTAGACATCCTCCAAGACTCTCATTGGTCTTTGCTTCTAGAAGTTCCAGGAAATTATTCCAATATATATATATATGTTTCTTTGTTGTTGTTGGGGTTGGCTTGAATGGGATTGAATTTGTATTTGTTTTTTCCATTATTATCTGCCTCTATTGATAGTTCAAGTGTCTTCTTACAGGGTGCTCAATTACTCTTTGGAACCAAACGGTCTAATGGTTGTAAATATTGTTCTGTAAGTTAGTGTGGCTTCATCCTCTCCAAGAATCAATTTTGGTTTTGGTTTTCTTTCATTATTCTTCTTTTTGTTTTGTATTATTCATAAATTTTTATGCATCAAACAGGGAAATAGTTATCCAAAAATGAAATTCAGAGTTTCGTCCAATGATCTCTTCCGAAGAACTGCGATTATTGTTGAAATAAATGAGAGGTCTTTAAACTCAAAGAAACATTTGGGACGAAGAGTACCTGAACATTTTTGGGATTTCATCCCCTCAGATCCTCAGCAAGAAGAAAGTTGCATAAAACCAAACAGAAGGGCTTTATCCCCTTATCAGGTAGCATTCCCCAACTTTCACGTATGTTATTTAATTTTGTATCGTTTTCCTTTGGATACTCATAATGTTAACCATATTCATATGTAATCTTCGTCTGTATGATCCGAAATTGTATATTATATCATGTTAAAGAATGGGGGCTATTTTCGATTTTTGAAAGATAAACTGTTTATTATTGTCTCTATTGAAAATGCTTCTTCGAAGCTTAAACTTGTGTCTTATAAATTTTAGCACATTATTTGGCATATACAAATACGATAGATCCAAAGGACATTAATGCGACAATTGAACATGATACATGCAATTATATATGTGATCTCAAATTGGGCTTGATTGCAAAAAGGTAAATGCATCAGCTCTAATATTGGGATTCAGATTTTATTTACTTGATTTTTATTATTGATGCGATGTTCAGCAACATGAGATGTTCTTTGATGTGCTCACATTTTAATAACTTTTTCATATTAATTATGTTTTCTTCTGTATCAAGTAATGCTCTTTAGTGTGTTTCTGGAGGGATGGAATTTTCCAAGACCTCTGAATTTGATATAGCTTTCAAGTTTATTTTCTTGCATCATTTTCAGTATGAGGTCATACTTTTCTGCTGATGCTGTATTATTATCGTTATTTGGTATTCCCCTTTTGATCTCAGGTTCTTTGTTTGCTGAGCGATGTTGATCAAGACTTTGTTCAAAAATTTGTTCCACAAACGGAGTTACTTGGTCTTAATTGCTTCCCGGTGACGCCAAACTGTCATCGCGTGACAGAAGTCATGCATGCATTTTCTAATGCAAATCGATTGAGTTTTGTAAGTATATTTCTTTTTCTCCTTTATTGTGTTCTTTAATATATTTATGAACTTTCAGATATAATCAGTTGAGCTCTAGTCTTTAATATGGCACTTTGCCTGGTTAAATGTTTTCAGGACAACAGGACCAGAGCTTGTAAGAAATTGGTTGATTTCCGGGGTACCGCTACTGAGTTAATTTCTCGTGTTTTGGATTGCCTGAGGATCTCTAAGGCAAAATTTTCAACCTTTACTTTTGTGGCATTTTGTCAGATTGTGATTTTTTGTCTTTCTTATGATTGTACTTTAAAATGCAGCTACATCCTGATAAAACACCAGCAAACAGTTTTGCTGATATCCAGCAAAAGAAAAATGCTGAAAATGCGTGCAATTCATCTGGTTTGAGATGGATGAAAGATGTGGTTCTTGGAAAACGTAATGATAGTTCATTCCGTACGGTAGTAGTTGGTGATCCAGACCTTGAGCCTGGTGAAATTGGTATACCTTGTCAAATCGCTGAAAGTTTGCAGGTTTCTGAGTATGTGAACAAGCATAATTTGGAAAAATTGCTTTATTGTGGCGAATTACGCATGATAGAGAAGGGAAACATAAAGGTCCGCAGAAAAGGTAGTCCTATTGTCCTGTACAAAAAAGAAGACCTTCAAATAGGAGACTTGTTTTATCGGCCACTTGGTGATGGTGATAAAGTATTGATAAATAGGCCACCTTCCATACATCAACACTCAATGATTGCTCTCTCGGTTAAAGTCCTACCAATATCTTCCGCGGTGTCTATCAACCCACTTTGTTGTTCCCCACTCCGTGGGGATTTTGACGGTGATTGTCTTCATGGGTATATTCCAGATTCAGTTGCTGCAAGAGTTGAGCTAAGTGAGCTAGTTTCTTTGGAGAAGCAATTGATAAATGGGCAGAGTGGTAAAAATCTGCTTTCACTCTCTCAGGATAGCTTGACGGCTGCCCATTTGCTGATGGAAGATGGGGTCCTTTTGAATGTTTACCAAATGCAGCAGCTTCAGATGTTTTGCGCTCATAATTTAACGCCACCTGCTATTGTTAAAGCTCCTTCAAGTAATACCTCATTTTGGACTGGCAAGCAATTATTCAGCATGCTGTTGCCTTCTAATCTTGACTATTCTTTTCCTTCAAATGGTGTTTCTGTCAGAAATGGCGAGCTTTTATCTTCTTCAGAGGCTTCTGGTTGGTTACGTGATTCTGACTGTAATCTCTTCCAGAGTCTTGTTGAACAATGTCAAGGGGACACTCTAGACTTTTTGTATGCTGCACAGAAAGTTCTTTGTGAGTGGTTATCTATGACAGGTTTCACAGTTTCACTTGCTGACCTGTACCTTGCTTCTGACTCCTATGCACGGAAAAATATGATGGAGGAAATCTCCTTTGGCTTGCAAGAAGCAGAACATTCGTGTAACTTCAAACAGTTGTTAGTAGATTCCTGTTGTGATTTTCTGGCAGGTAATGTTAAAGGAAATGAAAAGACTATGATTGATGTGGTTCGTATGAACTATGAAAGGCAAATATCAGCTGCTCTCAGTCAAGAGTCAGTTGATGCTTTCAGACAAGTTTTTCGTAATATTCAAGGTCTAGCTGACAGATATGGAGAGAAGGACAATTCATTCCTTGCTATGATCAAGGCTGGAAGCAAGGGTAATTTGCTGAAACTAGTGCAACATTCCATGTGCCTTGGCCTACAACATTCTTTGGTACGTTTATCATTCAGAATTCCCCATCAACTCTCATGTGCTGCTTGGAATAGTGAAAAGGGGATTGATTCTGTTCAAAAGTTTTCTAGTACTCCTAAATCTGTTCAGTCTTATATCCCATATGCTGTGGTTGAAGGATCGTTCCTGTCTGGGTTGAATCCACTTGAATGTTTTGTTCATTCGGTCACAAATCGTGATAGCTCTTTCAGTGACAATGCAGACCTTCCTGGAACATTATCTCGTAGACTAATGTTCTTCATGCGGGATATCTGTGGTGCATATGATGGAACGGTTAGGAATTTGTATGGTAATCAGATTGTACAGTTTTATTATGATACTGATGAGGATTCGCCTATGGGTAGCTGCTCCCAAGAGACTACTATAGGTGGTGAACCAGTTGGAGCACTTGCTGCTTGTGCGATTTCTGAAGCTGCATACAGTGCTTTGGGTCAACCAATAAGTCTTCTTGAAACATCACCTCTGTTGAATTTAAAGAGTGTTCTGGAGTGTGGTTCCAAGAAAAAAAGTGGTGACCAGACTGTCTCTTTATTTTTGTCTGCGAAATTTCGTGACCGGAGATATGGGTTTGAGTATGCAGCATTTGATGTTAAGAATTATTTGGAAAGAATAATGTTCTCAGATATTGTTTCTACTGTCATGATAATTTTCACTTCACAGTCTAGAAACCAAGAAAAGTACAGCCCTTGGGTTTGCCATTTTCATCTAGACAAGGAAATTGTTCGCAGAAGAAACCTGAAATTGTGTTCTATCATTAACTCTCTTAAGAAGAGATGTGGGATTCTAAGGAAAGAATCCAAAGTATGTTTTGCCAGCATGGAAATATCACTCAAGTAAGTTTCTTCTCTTCTGGCTCTTCAAATGGTAGTTGTTAGATCAAAAAATATTTACTGTGATGTCTATATTGATGCTTTGCATTGTTCTGTCTGCTCTCAACGATTATGCTTATTTCCCCAGCTACTTTTCATCCAAGCCCTAATAATATAATAATTTGCTACAACCTGTAAACAAAATTCAAGATTTCTGATAGATGTTATGGAAGTACCTAGGAGGGGATGAGCAAATGGTAATAGAACTCCAAAGGAAACCACATTAAACTTAGTCTCTAGTGCAATGGAGGTTCTTCTTGAGTTTAAGTTCAATATAAGATGGAGAAGTTTCTAAATAACAAAAAGGAAAAGAAGATATTGGAAACTTTAGAAGTGGTTGAAGACTAACATTAGGAGATAGTTTAAAAATTACAGTTGAGCATAGGGCAAGTATATATGTTTTTAACCTTTGTCTAAAAAAATTTCTCCTTCCATAAAAGATTTACTTTAAGCAATGTATATTATCTTTCTATTTCTTCCTGCGTTGTTATTATTCCTTGGAGCTTTGCCATTCATGTTGACTCAAAGAATGTAGCAGGAAGTGTTCAGCTGCATACATGTCTCAGGAAGGAAAAATTACTTCTACAGATAAGGGAATGGAGGGTGATGATTGCATCACTGTCACCCTTGTTGAATACTTAAACAATTCCATACCACTTGATGATGTTCGGGACTTTATGCTACCTTCCCTTCTTGGAACTACTGTAAAAGGTTGGCAGTTATCTAATTTACATAAATTTAGTTTAATCTGGTGATTTGCAAGTAATGCATTTAGAAATTGCCCTCTTTTTTTCCGTTTTCTTGTTGTTGTTGTGTAAACATCATTTGGAAAATTCTTTGATAAACAGATATATGGTTGGGACATTCTTGCAAAGCACATTTCTGCTGCATACACATGGCCACTGAAGTTTGCCTTAAACTCGTATAAACTTGCATGTTCAATTTGGGGTGGGGGGTTTTTCTTTTTCTTTTTTCTCATAAAAAGAATTCAATATAATATTTTGTTCAAAATATTTTTCCCTCTGATTTGATGATATCCTTCTTATGTATGTGTATGTATTGCTTGTCATGTAAAATATTATCAAATTTAGACATATTCTTGAATCCCTGAAATGCTCTTTAGGATTTCCGGAGATCACGAAGGTTGATATTCTGTGGAATAGTCTTCCGAAATCAGCAAATTTCAGAAGTGGCTGTTCCGGGGAACTTTACTTGAGGATTACTATGTCAAGTGATAATAGCAGTGGAAGATTCTGGGGTGTTCTTATAAATCATTGTCTACCGATAATGCATATGATTGATTGGACAAGAAGTCTCCCAGATAACATAAATCATTTCTGCTCAGCCTATGGAATTGATGCAGGGTGGAAATATTTTCTCCAGGTGTTTATACTTTTAATTCTCTTCTTTTTTGAAGGTTCCATCAAAATTCATGGTAATGTGTATTAATTTTCTATCATCTGGTTTCAAATGTAGAATTTGGCATCTGCAACAACAGATACTGGCAAGACAGTCCTTCACAAGCATTTGCGTCTTGTTGCTGATAGCTTGTCAGTTAGTGGAGAGTTTGTAGGGTTAAATGGAAAGGGCATGGCACGACAGAGACAACATGCATCTGTTTCATCTCCCTTTGTACAAGCATGCTTTTCTGTCAGTTTTCACATTTATGATTCCAATCACATACTTTATTTTTAGCAAAGGTCAGTTTATGGTGGCCTATAGAAATCTTGTTGAAATTCTTGAATCTTATTAAACAGAACCCTGGTAGTTGCTTTATAAAATCTGCTAAGGCTGGAGTCAAAGATGATCTGCAAGGCATCCTCGACGCATTGGCATGGGGAAACTGTCCACCCTTAGGGACAAGCGGACAATTTGAGATTATATATTCTCCGAAGGTAATGTTATCTGTTTACTTATGTTTAAATATTTTGCTGTTAAATTTTATTTTTTTTTTCCCGTTTACAAATACAATTCTATTTTCAAAGAACACAATTTGCAAGGCAGTTGTTCAGTATTTCAATGTACAAGAACTTTTTACTCCCAAAGAAGTATTGTTTTTTTCTTTCAAAAATAATGTGTCGACGCATTTAAGTTATGGAAAACTTTGTACTGGTAGTGGTTTCGTTTTAATACTCTTATACTTTTTACAGAAGTCCTTGCAAAAGAGTAGCCACATCCTTTTGCATATTATGGTTTCTTCACTTTATTCCATTTTTCTACCATTTTCATAACTGCAATCATAATTTCTCTGGCACTAATGAAGAGTGCATCAGAGCCAAGGATATTTTTATCTGGGGTTGGGCTAGGAAAGTAAAGTAAAAACTCAAGGGTTATGTCACGGAATTGTCTTGAACCTCGTAAGTTGTACATGCAAAAGCTTTGTAATGTAAAATGGTATAATTCTTGCTTTTTATCAGGGACAAGAGCTTGCTAAATCTGGAGATGTTTATAAACTGCTAAAGGCCAACTTTGACCAGCAGATTGAAAAGAGCAGTCTCCCTACTGCTTACAAATATTCAGCTGAGAAATGGAGTTCTAATGTTCGGCCCAAAAATGGTGGGTTTGGCTTGAAAGTGCACAAACAGTTGAAAAGCCTTATTAGAAATTTTGTGACTGTGAACGATATTTACAAACTGACTTCTGCATCAAGGAACATACTGAACAAGTAAGAGCCTACATATAGCTTTTGTATGCTCTATTATAATGTGTATTTTGATGGCATCAACTGCCAGATATTCTATATAATGGCATTCACACTTGTGTATATATCGTGCATTATATACTTATGTTGAAGAGAAAAACTGGAGGGTTGTATTATTATTACGCCAGCTGTAGATCTGTAGTGTTTCTTGCAGTTCAGTACTTCAACCATAGGGCTTTTTTTTTGAGATAATAACCATTAATTTATGTTTTCTTCTGGCTTGTGTTTTTGAGATAGTTTGCTGGTTGGGGAAGAACTAAAAACTCAATGGTCATGAAATTATTTGCACAATTAAATCCTTTGGAAGAGATTTTGTGCCTTGGGTCTCAGTCCTTCTCAAGGCTATTCCATTTTAGATCCTTATCAACTCTTGAAATATTTAGAGAAAGGGAAGACAATAATTTCTACCGTTGGATTTTTAGTGAGTTTAGTTTTGAATTTATTTCTTAGTGTTCAAGGAAACTAGACTTTTCAAATAAAGGATAAATTACGTAGTAAGTTCCTACTGTTTCACTAAATTTCAAATGTTAGAACTTAAAATTCTGTAACAAAGTCATTGCGCATCTAGAGTTTTTAAAGCAGTTGCATTTTTCAATATTGCTACTAAAATCGAGGCATATCTTTTGGATGCTGTTGCTACCATTGTTTCTTTAGTTTCCCATAACATGATTCGGGATCTCTGTTTTGCAGAATAATAGTAACTGTTGGCTGTTTTTGGTGTAGGTATTCAATTGATGAACAACTAAATGAGAAGGACCTATTTACCATGCTGAAGGTTCTGCATTTTCATCCGCATAGAGATGAAAAGTATGGCTCTGGACCACAGCACATCAAGGTATGCGAGCTTGTGTGAAGATGGTCTGATTTTGTGATCAAAATTCATTTTTTTTCTTTATGCTAATGTGTATAAACTATAAATATTAGCCATAAAAATTCAGGAAAATCTCTTGCAAATCAGGTCTATTTAAGTGTACCAAAAAGAAAACAGAATTCACTTTTAATTAACTCCTCTCATGATTTAACGCTTTAGTAAAGTTTAATTGATTGACAGGGTAAATATTTTATTATTAGTGTGTGGATATTATTCTCTTATATTAAGGCATTTCAATTTCACAGTAGGGGGAATATTCTATATGTTCTCTGAAGAAGTCAAGGAAACTATCTCTGCTTGGGTTAAATGTTTTTCTTTGAAAAGTGTCATTTTTGGTTTTGATTGACTGACTTTATGGTTATGGTCCTTGATGACTTTAATAGGGTCATGTAAACAAGCATGCAATGGTTAATCCACTTATACCTGGCCTCCCAAAGGGTCCCTTTCTTCTTTTTACTAAATTTGTAGCGATTTGCAGGATCTACCCAATATAGGATGAGATATTTCATTTTTATTTAAGTAAAAGTATCCAACTATGCTAAAAAAATCAGCCACCAAATCAGCCACCCTATAAAATACGTGTTAAAGTACAAAATATACATTGAAAATGATTTAAGCAACATATACATGTATTTATACATAAATACATAGTGACTGATTTTTGGTATGCACATACCATTATATATGAACTTTACTACCTGATCCTTTATATCAAACCCTTGGAATATCTAAAATATCTCATAAAATTCTTATTATAGAAAACATTATATTTCCTTATTTGATTCCTTATTTACCCAAATTAGGAGTGTAATACTAATGCCGGTTTAAATAGGGATCAGTGATTTGTATTTTGTATCGTATCTATATAGAGAAAATATAATTAAAAGTCTCCTCTCTGTTGTTTGCACCTTCCACACCTGAACTTATAATTCCAACCAGAAAGATTATCCAATATTTCAGATTTTTTCCCCTTCCTTTCTGAAATTTTACTATAACAAAGCAAAATGAAAAGTAACGCAATTTGTCAAATATTTTAGGTTTTTAGAATGAAGGGAAAGTTTGAGCGACCTAAATTTCATGGTTGTAGTGCAACACTTCGCACTTGTTTACTAAGAGATGTTGGAGCTAACTTTGCTTTTGTTGCCAAAGTTAAAATATTTTCTAGTGAAACAATATATTACAAATTTCTCTTTTTTCTCCTCATAAGATGCTGATGCCTTTTCTGTTGCCATTCACAGGTTGGATGGCACCCTGAACATAAGACTACACGCTGCTTTTTCATAGAACGAACTGATGGGACTGTGGAGGATTTTTCATACCGGAAATGCATTCTTGGTGCTCTTGAGATTGTTGCCCCAGATAAGGCAAAGACCCAGAAGAAAAAATGGAAGAAAGATGAATAAGCTATCTCTGCTTGTTCAAGAATAATAAGTGACTGGCCACTTGATCAGGTGACAGCCACAAACTAAAAATGAGATGATGATCATGGTGGGTGATAATAGTGCAACAACTCTACAAGTACAAAATACGACGTTGTTTTTCTACCTTTGATTTTGAAGGAGGAGGTCCCAAATCAGTGGTAGAGAATCACAGTTGTTTTTTGTGAGTTTAGAGTTATGTCATTGGCCTTGCTCCAGCAAAAAGCTGACGAATAGTTTGGAGCGTTCATTTTTGTTGTATACTATCAGGAAGTTAGTAGCTAACTGAAATGTAGCTCGTTTGTTAGAGGCGCTACGCAGCAAACCAAGATCAAAGGGGTAATATTTGTGCAGCAGCCAAGTTTGAAAGCCAATGGCCATATGTTTTTGTAATATCATAACCTAACAAACTAGTCCTTTTTATGGTAAAGATGGAGGGATCCTTACCGTTAGCTTCTTTTTGCTTCTTCTACTAATACTTTATTTGCCTCCTATAACGTCAGGAAGGCAAGGAAAGATCTAGTGGAAGCAGCAACGAGAAGCTTGAAAAGGTTTGCCCCGGACCACTTTTATTCTTAATATACTTTGGCAGTTAGATACATTCTTCTTTGGGCTGCTTCCTTCAAATTCAATGAGTGCCTCCTCTCTCTATTATCTCCCTCTATTGCAAAAATAATTTATGCTTTCTTTAAACAAATTAGCTGCATATAGTATTTAGTAATAAATTAGCTGCATAGTGCTAATCTATCATACCTTGCACTTCCAATTAAGCTGCGTTATACTTTTTAATCTTTTTAAATGAGAATGGTTTCTAAATGCAATTTTTGTTTTATCATGTAATACACTAATGAAAGATTACGCAAGTTAAAAGCTATATTTGTTCAAATTCTTCATTTTTTCTCATCATATGTTAATATATGTTCATATACTAGTTTGTGACTTTAGTGATAAATAAAACCAGGGAGACGAGCTATACTTGGAATCTGAGAAATATTGTCAGCAGTGATAAATAAATCAGCAGCATTGCTACACATGTGGATCATCTTTCGTTTATATAATCGGGTATAAATGAAAGAGTAGTTTGGGAACTTGTTAATGAATGAGATATTCAGTTATTTTGTAGATATAAACAAAAAAATGGTTAGAACTAAGAATATGACATAGCATGAATTACTGGAAAAAAAAAATATCATACCACTGATGATCATCAAAAACTAAGAATATGACAAGGATATACTCTAGGCCAGAATTGTGTTCACAAGTGCTGAAAAGTAAAAAGGTTAGAGAAAGAAAGAAAGCATATATCTCAGGCCTTTTATATTAGAATTAGAATACACACGATAGATTTGGAAGCCTTTTTATGTGTTGTTTCAATATATATTCCATGTCTCGATCAAGGATAGATGCAGAGAAAGCAGTAGGAACCAGGATATGCTGTAGCATATGCTAATACTTAATGAGCCAACTTTATCTATATATATGCCAAGAATCAACAAATAGGTAGCCATAGTCAGAGACATATGGTTTGAGAGAGATAAATAAAGGTCTAAGAAAACCAATTGCGGGGCTCCTCACCTTTGGCAGATACATGACGTACGTTCCAACACATGCATGCATGAAAGCATGCATATGATCCGCCAAAGGAGAGTTGCCCTGTAACTGCGTTCTTTCTTAATAATAACATGAATCCATGCATTCCACCACTCAACTTCGATTCTTGGACTTTCTTGGACATTCATGTATGATCAGGTATGTAGTCACTAACGTAGTTAAAAAAAATTAGTGTACGTGTGTATGCACGATACATGCATGTGCTTATGCTAGCTGTCTTTAATTATGTAATTATGATATTATATTATAGGAAGGTTATCACACTGACAAAAAAACATTGGTGTTTTAGTGCTTTTATCGATTTGATCGTTATTATGAAATACATCCATAATTGATATCAATAGCTAAAATTACTGGAACACCCATGTTTTTGGATCACCTAAAAATTTTCCTATGTGTATGCAAATGCAAGCTAAGGGTAATTAGCTACTGAAGCTCGTAGACTGGAGAAACTGTTCTCTCTAGCAATTAGCAAGGGGACCATCTTGCCCATGGAGGAGCTGGCTACACATATGTAGTAGGTCCAACTAAGATGCAAGCTACTATAATAATGATGATATCTAGCGATGTGTTAATTGTTAATTAGAACCTCCAACAAGCTAATTAGCAACAGGCTCGTAAGTCGGAACCATGCGCCAATCTATCTTTCGATAAAGTTTAGAGAGAGATAGAAAGTTGAAGTACTGCTCGCAAAGACTAATAATGCTTTCATATATTAAAATTTTGAGAAAATACCATTTCCTTCTCCGGTGAGATACTAAAATGACACTCACCTCTCCTCTATTTTTAAATTTTTTGTGTTAATTAATGTTAACTTTATCCATTTTTCAAGAAAAAATAAATTATTTTTTATAAAAATATCCTTTAGCAAAAATTTTATTTTTTATCATTAAATTTTACTTACCAAAATACTCTTTAATAAATTATTTTTTATTAATTAAATTATATTTTTATCAAAATACTTTTTAAAAAAAATTAATAATTAATTTTTTTTCTAAGATATCCTTCAATAATTTTTTAATTATTAAATTATGATTTTACCAAAATTTTTGTTAAAATATGTTTATATTTTATTATTAATTTTTTTATATCCATGTATATTATTTTAACATTAAATAAAAAATTTTACCGTTGTTAATATGTATAAC
>NC_029776.3:12163336-12175090 GCF_000817695.3 Arachis duranensis
AAGGATATCTTAAAAAAATTTAATTATTAAATATTTTTTAAAATATTTTGGTAAAAATATAATTTAATTAATAAAAAAATAATTTATTAAAGAGTATTTTGCTAAGCAAAATTTAATGACAAAAACATAAAATTTTTGTTAAAGGGTATTTTTGTAAAAAATAATTTATTTTTTCTTGAAAATAAATAAAGTTAACTTTTAGTTAAGACAACAAAAATTTAAAATTGATTAAAGATGAGGTTTTTAAAAAGTTATAAAAGAGGAAATTGAAGTGTTTGAATGTATTGTGTTATAAAATGTATAGGGAATTAGCCTCTTTATAAAGGAATTACAGAAATAGAAATAACTAGAAAATAGGAAAGAAGGGAAAAATACTAGCCTAAAATAAAGGAAAGATTTCTAATCATAAAATCCCTAAAATTAAGCTAAACCTAAAAAGGAAAAGATTTATAATTAATTCTATTTACATAAAAGATTCATAAAAAGAACTAGGAATCTGATTTTGATTTGATCTAGTCAACAAATATAGTGTGGACATTACTGAAAACCCAACCAATAACAATAAATAAATAACAAATGATCATAGAAAGCATTGGGGGGAAGAGAAAAAGACAAAAAAGAAGAGTTAATCATTTATAAATGATACCTGATTAGCACGAAAGTTGGAACATAGGAGATGCAAATTTGTCCTCTCTCAATCTTTTCTCTGATAAAATGCTTGTCAACTTCAACATGTTTAGTTCTATCATGCAACACTGGATTATGAGAAATGGAAATTGCAGATTTGTTGTCACAATACAACCTCATTGGTGGAGAAATGGAAACTTTTAGTTCTTGTAGGATTTTCTCTACCCATAATGCTTCACATATTCCATGAGCCACTGCTCTAAACTCAGCTTCTGCACTACTTCGTGCCACAACACTCTGTTTTTTACTCCTCCAACTAACCAGGTTTTCGCCAACAAAAGTACAATACCCAGATGTTGACATTCTATCCATGACATTCCCAGCCCAATCTGCATCTGTATAAGCTTCTACTTGAAGATGTCCATGCTTTTTATAGAGTAATCCTTTCCCAGGCGACCCTTTCAAGTACCTTAGGATTCTAAAGACAGCATCCATGTGTTCTTGACCAGGTGAATGCATAAACTGGCTTACCATGCTCACAGCAAAGGTATATCCGGGCGTGTATGGGATAAATAGATTAGCCTCCCTACCAACCGCTGATATCTCCCTTTGTCCATTACATTTTATGGTTCAGCTGGCTTCAATTTTAAGTTGGGATCTATAGGTTTTTCAGCAGCTTTACAACCAAGTAATCTCGTCTCTTTTAAAAGATCTAGGATGTACTTTCGTTGGTTCATAAAAATGCCTTCCTTAGACCTTGCAAATTCAATTCCAAGGAAGTATTTTAATGAGCCAAGTTCTTTGATTTCAAATGCTTTGGCAAGCTTCTCCTTCAAGTCTTTTAGCTCCCAAAAATCATCACCTGTCAGAATAATGTCATCCACATATACAATTAAGATGGCAGTTTTATTAGCTGCTGAATGCTTATAGAAAAGTGTATGGTTAGCTTGGCTTTGAGTATAACCAAGTCCCTTCACCACCATTCCAAGTCGTTCAAACCAAGCTTTTGGGAATTGTTTCAATCCATAGAGAGATTTCTTTAGTTTTCACACTTTATTCCTCCCTAGTTCAGCTTCAAATCTAGGTGGAAGTTTCATGAACACCTCTTCCTCTAGTTCCCCATTCAGGAAAGCATTCTTTATATCCAATTGATGTAAAGGCCAATTGTAATTCGCAGCAAGAGATAAGAGAATCCGCACAGAACTGAGTTTGGCAACTGGAGCAAAAGTCTCTCGATAGTCTACTCCATAGGTTTGTGTATATCCCCTAGCTACTAACCTTGCCTTATACCTCTCTATGCTTCCATCAGCATTGCACTTGATGGTAAAAACTCACCTGCAGCCAACCAATTTTGTATTCTGTGGCAGATCTACAATCTCCCAAGTTTCATTTTTCTTGAGTGCATGCCACTCTTCCATCACTGCTAATTTCCAGTTGGGATCATCTAGTGCTTCCTCTATATTCCTAGGCTCAAACAGATTTGTAATTTTAGAAGTAAAAGCTCAATGTTTTTGAGAGAGATTTTGGTAAGAGACATAATTGGAAATAGGATGGTTGGTGCTGGTTTTGAGTACCTTTTTGGTGCAGGTTCTGGTTTCTTTCCTAAGGGCTATTGGCAAATTATTATTAGAAGTGACAATTTCAGATTTACCTGGAAGTTCCTGAAGTACTACAGTTGGGCCGTCTTCCGGGTTTTCAGATTGGGTTGATACAGAGATGATGGGCTGTTCTCTAGTCTTCTTGGGATATTTCCGAACATAACACCGAAGCTCCTTTTCTTGTGGTATTTCTTTTCCTGTTTGGATTCCAACTAATTCTGGCACAATTTTAGAATTGGTTTCCACATCTTGTTTTGCAATTGTTTCAGAATTTACTTGATTAGTGAAAGTTGTATCCTCAATATGTAAGATAGGAGTGGGTAAAGGTTCATGCAAAAAATTTTCTTCCCTTAGACTCTCCCCCTGAAGAAAATTCTTTTGAAAAAAGGTTTCATGTTCCGAAAAAGTAACATTCATACTTACATGAAATTTCTTGGTGTGTGGATTGAAACATTTATAACCCTTTTGACTTGGAGAATAGACAATAAAAATGCATTTTTCTGCCCTTGGATCAAGTTTACTTCGATATGAAGGTGTATGTAAAAACACAGTGCAACCAAATACTTTTAAAGGTAAGTCAGAATGCAACCTACATGCTGAAAAATTCTTTTTGAAAGTATCCAACGGTGTGCAGTAATTTAACACACGTGTGGGCATTCGATTTATGAGATAGGCTGCTGTTAGAACAGCATCTCCCCATAAATACTTTGGAACATTACCCTCAAACATAATGGCATGTGCTACTTCAAGAAGGTGTTTATTCTTCCTTTCAGCAATGCCATTTTGTTGGGGTGTATTGGGGCATGTAGATTGATGTTGAATACCTTTCTTTTGAAAAAATTCACCAAGATTTTTATTAAAGTATTCAGTGCCATTATCACTTCTTAATATTGAAATTTTTGTGTCAAATTGTGTTTCTACCATTGTTGAAAAATACTGAAAAATTTTAGAAACCTCAGATTTTTCATGCATGAGATAGATCCAACATAGTCGTGTGTGGTCATCGATAAAAGTTACAAACCATTTTTTTCCAAATTGAGTTGTTATTTTTGATGGACCCCATACATCACTATGAATCAGGTGGAAAGGTTTAGATGCATGATAAGGTTGAGAGTAATAAGGAGCTCTATGGCTTTTTGAACGAATACAACTTTCATATTTAAGTAAGGAAGAATCAATATTTTTAAACAAACTTGGAAACAAATGTTTGAGATATGAAAAACTAGGGTGTCCTAGTCTATTGTGCCAGAGAATTATTTGGTCCTTTATAGGCATAGAACTTATACCACTAAATCCTTGAACTATTTTATCCTCCGAAATATCCTCAAAGTGATAAAACCCATCCATCATCTTAGCACTGCCAATCATCTTCCCCGAAGTCCGGTCCTGAAAAATACCATGAGTGTCAAAGAATGTCACAGCACAATTGGAATTCTTGCAGATTTTACTAATAGAGAGAAGATTACAAGAAAGCTTTGGTACATGTAGGACATTTCTTAGGTCAATATTTTTGGACAGTTTAATTGTACCTTTTCTAGCAATAGATGAAAAACTACCATCAGCAACTCTAATTTTTTTCATTTTCAAAGCAAGGAGAATAAGTTTTAAATAAAGGGGAGAGGCTGGTCATATGGTCAGATGCACCTGAATCGACAATCCATGGTGCATTCAAGTTTGAGGTGCAGTTAAGGGACATAGGAATACTAAAATTACCTGTTTGAGCCAAAAAACCACTAGGAGTACTAGACACAGAACTGGAATTTAACAGCCTTATGAGCTGCTCAACCTGTTCCTTACTCAATGATGATTTTTCAGCCTCACGAGCAGTTGGGGTAGAGCGTATTCTGGGACCAGGTTTGCTGCCTTTAAGATGTGCTGGTTTTCCATGAATCTTCCAGCAGGTTTCTCGGGTATGACGAGGTTTATTGCAGTGGTTACACCAAATATTAGAGGGGTGCTTCTGATTTGATGAACTTTTAAGTGCAGCAGGTGCCACTAAAAGTGCATTAGACTCCAAAGAGGTCTGTTTAGTCTTGCATTTTTCCATCATCACAGCTCTACGAGTTTCCTCTCTTCTAACTTCAGCAAATACTTCTCCAATTGAGGGTAGGATTGCTCTTCCAATAATTCTGCCACGAACTTCATCTAGCTCCACATTGAGGCCTGCAAGAAACTGGAATATCCTCCCTTCTTCCACTGTTTGTTGGTGGTGTTTGGCATCAGCGGCTGAATTCCACTTGTAGTTATTGAAGTGGTCAAGATCCTGCCACACCCGCTTCAATGTGTGAAAATATTTGGTGACATTGTCACTCCCTTGTTGAATTTCTCTAGCTTTTAGAGTAAGTTCATAAATTTGGGATTTATTCCCAAGATCAGAGTACATCTTCTTGACACTATCCCACAATTCTTTGGCTGTGGTATAGTACATGTAGTTACTGCTGATATCCTCCTCCATTGAGTTCACCAGCCATGTCATCACCATGGAATTTTCGGTATCCCACACATGATATTGTGGGTCAGTGATGTTAGGCTGGCTTCGCTCACTAGTGAGATATCCAATCTTCCCTCTTCCACGGATATATATCTGAACTGATTGAGACCACTTAAGGTAATTTGACCCATTGAGTCGAAATGTGGTGATCTGAACCAATGTTCTGAGAACCGGACCGGACCGGCCGGTTCAACCGGGTTAACCGGAAACCGGTCCCCTAACCGGTCCGGTCCACATGAAAAACCGCGCTGCAAAAAACCGGTGGAAAAACCGGCCGAACCGGTGGTTAACCGGCGAACCGGGTGAACCGGCCCGGTTTTTGTCAACGCCGGTTCTCTCCCAGCCCCCTGAAAACGGCGTCGTATTAACTTTAAAAAAAAAAAAAAATTAAAACAGCCAATATCTGAAGCTGCTTCCCCCTTCCCTTCGACATTTCCCATTTTCCCCCAAATCTCCAAAACTAACCTAAAGCCAAAATCCCTTCACCTTTGTTTCGAAGACAGCCACCCTAATCGGAGCTGCAGACGGCGGAGGTGGTCGTCTTGTCTGCGTCGAGGCTGGAGTCGCGGGTCGTGGGTCACCGTCGCTCGTCGTCTTCTCTGCTTCCAGGGTCGCTCACCGTCGCTCGTCCATCACTGGTCGTCTTCTCTGCTTCGTGCTCGCTTACCGTCGCTGGTCGTCTTCTCTCCTTCGAGGTTAGTTCGTTCTGGCCTCTGGGTTGAACCAGTTTAAGGCTTCTGATGTTAGGGTTTAGGGTTGTGCTTCCTGCTCGGTTGTTAAGCTCTGTTATTAAATTTTATTTTTTTTGTTCTGTGCTTCAAATTATTAAGGCTGTTGTATGTTGGATAATTTGATTAAGTTCTGTGTTCTTGACTTCTTGGTTGATAATGATTTCTGTTCTGTTAATTTTTGATTGTTAATTTCGGTTGTTAGGGTGGATAATGAACTATGCTCTGTTAATAATGAACTCTGCTCTGTTATTAAATTTTGTTGGTTTTTTTTGTTCTGTGCTTCAAATTATTAAGGCTGTTGTATGTTGAATAAATTGATTAAGTTCTGTGCTTCAATTAGTCCGTTAGCATTTAACCTAAACAAGTTTTAGTGCATAATTTCTTTCATATAAACATTGACCATTGTATAGTTTTCCCATTTAGATGTTCCAATTTCAATAGTTACTTTTACTCTAAAATAATTATGTTAAATCTGCCTAGCAAAGATTTAGGTTCATATTCTTTGTGTATATGAGTATCCAACTTCCAAATGTGCAAGTTTGTTCTGTGCATACATTGGAAAACTTTGGAAGTTTTTTGTTCTGTGCTTCAAATTATTAAGGCTGTTGTATGTTGAATAAATTGATTAAGTTCTGTGTTCTTGGTTGATTAAATTCTGTTCTTGGTTGAATAAAGTGAATAAAGTTGGAACTTGCCAAGTGGATTGTTGATGCACGTATTCCTTTCAATGCAATTCAATCACCTTACTTCCAACCTGCATTGGATGGTGTTGCTGCAATTGGACCTGGTTTATTGTCATTAATTATAAAAGAAGGGTATTCAAAGTTATATATTTTGATATTTATTGCCAAGGAAATGCGTTTATTTGTTTTTAAAGAAAACACATATTATATATTTCTTATTTTTTCCTTATATTAAATTTCTTATTCTTTTGATGGACAACACTTGAAATTCAAAATGCAGTTTCAATACATTAATCAATGGAAGAGCTTAGTGGCATCAAATAATGGAGAGAGGCATGAGGATATAATCATTGTAGTAGGGATGAAAAAAGTGATATGTGAGTCTCAATCTCAAAGCTAAGGAAGGAGTGGGTGCAAAAAGTATTAAACAAGAAAAGTTAAGAGGAACAGGGACAATGGAGGGATATAACAAAGGGAAGCACAAAATGGATAGGATTGACGGAAAAAGAGGGGGTGCAGCCACAATATGCAAGGAGTTATTTTAATATGGAAAATTTTGTCATGTGTTTTAAGTTTTGTTGATTGGTATGAGGATTACTTTTGGTGTGTTTTAGTTGTTGGGTTTTAGGATATTTTTTTGTGTGTGATTTTGTTTTCTTTATGATTTTTTATTATTCTTCATGGGGACGCGGAAGGAAGTGATTGATAAATCATACACATTGTCTCTCTTATTTTGGATCAGTTTGTACCAACAAAAAAATGGATAATATATTGTAAAAATAATATTTTTAAAAAGATTACACAAATCTATAAATTTATTGTTTGTAAATAATAAATATTAAATAATAAATAAGACACATAAATTCATTGTTTAAAATTATGTTTTGATTTTTTTTATAATTTTATTATATATTTAATTAAACCGGTTCAACCACGGTTCAACCCCGGTTGAACCATTGAACCATTGAACCAGTCACTTGACCGGTTCGATGACCGGTCCGATTCTCGCAACCTTGATCTGAACTGAATGGGAGTCACCACTAACTAGTATCTGTTGCTCAGATTTTAAATTTGATGGAGTAGGAGTGGTGTTCTCCTTCTGTTCAGGATTAATGACTGAGGAACTGTCAGCCATAGCTATAAATCAGAGGCACATTGCAGAGATCTTGCTCTGATACCAAATTGAAGTGTTTGAATGTATTGTGTTATAAAATGTACAGGGAATTAGCCTCTTTATAGAGGAATTACAGAAATAGAAATAACTAGAAAATAGGAAAGAAGGGAAAAATACTAGCCTAAAATAAAGGAAAAATTTCTAATTATAAAATCCCTAAAATTAAGCTAAACCTAAAAAGGAAAAGATTTATAATTAATTCTATTTACATAAAAGATTCAAGAAAGGAATTATGAATCTGATTTTGATTTGATCTAGTCAACAGAGAAGAATATACATTTTATAAATAAAAAGAAAAAAGGAGTACCATTTTAGTATCTCGCAGAGGAGGAGAGTGATATTTTCTCTAAAATTTTATTATAATGGATATTTAATTAAATAGTCTACACAACTAACTAGTCCGAAAGAATATATAATGCAAGCCATTCAGAGACTACACTAACTTCGTGGTTCGTGGTTAATCCAATCAAAATTGAATATAGACCATTAATTGAACCAACATTAGTCCTTTTTTTCTTCAGAACATTATTAATCCTAGTTCTGAACTTGAGAAAGAAGCCTCACAATTTCGTTAATAACCTCACAAAACTGTGTATCTTATGGGGTTTATTCAATAGAAGCCTTTCTTATTATTATTTTTGACGAAAAATAGAAAGCTTTAATAACCCAAAACCTATATGTTATTCAAGCACACCATATATCGTTGATTTTACCTTTAAAGAACACGTTATTAACCAGTAACACCCAAAATTAATTTCTTCGTCTCCGGTCGAAAGTCATAAAAATAATAGATGTAATAATTTCCTCATTTTTTTTGCCAAAACAAAAAGAGAAGAAAAGCATAAAGGTAATATTTCTTCACAGAATTGCACGGAGTGACTAGTCGAAAGAGAACCAAAAATACATATGCAAATTAGGGGCCACATAATGGGGGCTACTGGCTACAATACAAGCTGAAGGGACTGATTAATTGCATTTGCTAATCACACGTATCCATTTGCATGATCGGAAAACGTTAAAAATTTTAGAAAAGACAATATAAAAGTTAATAAAGGTATGTGATTAATTTGATAGTGTTAGCTAATAATCTAATATGTCATTGATAACAAAAAAGAAAAAAAATTATAAAAAAGATACTTATATTAATAAAGAATAACATATCAAAATTAAATCTAAAATTTAAGCAGCAAAACTGAAAGCGAATCATAGATCAAAACAGAAAAATTCCAAAGACATACGGGTCTACGTGACAGTGGAAGCCACTATGGAAACTCAGGCTTTGGATTTGACCTCTACCTATTGTTGTTTTCTATGTAAGCATCTTCAAAACCAGAACTCAAAAAGTTCAATGCAGCCAATACCCTTTTTACCCTTTGCATGAAGCCCCACGACCACTTTCCGTATGGGCTAACAAGGACTTTGATGGTAATGAAATATCGTATAACGTATGGTATTAGAGTGGACCAGCCAAGCAACTTTACTGTATAGAAAGTGATTTCATATGAACTGATCCGTGACGCATTAATTTGATCAAATCTAATTCAACGTCTTAATTAATAAATTCACCGCTCTATTTACAGGTGTAAAATAAAATTAAACTTGTTATTTTTACACACTAATAACACTTTTTACTATTAGATGGAGCGCATGATTTATAACTAATAGATCTCAAATCTTATGTAGTACAGAAATAGAGACAAGACAAAAGGAATACTAAGTAAATTTCTAATGAAATAATGTCATATTCAATAGTCAACAACGTAGGATAAAAGTATTGCTTGAAGTTACGGTCGAGGGAAGAAAAGTTTGGGATAATGGAGAGTAATGAAATTCCCCATCCCTGAAGGGACAACTTGCCTGGTTGACAATGAAATTTACAATGATAACTTAGTTAACAGTTTCGATGAAATCAATCAGACAAGGAAAGAAATGACAATATAACATAGTGGCATGAATATGAAAGAAAGAAAATGAACACACCTTGCGCTGGAGGAGAAACATCAAAGCCTTGCTACAATGGCTGTTTTCGTTCTCCCTTTTTTGTCTCTGACTCTAATAAGTCTCAAAATTCCAGCGTCAGTGTTGTGTTTGGATCAAGCCATGACTTGGAAGAAGCCACGTCTTATACTCTTCATCCATATACACAATTCACAAACCATGAGGCCATCCCTTCTTTGCAAGAATCATATGCTAACTTCACCAAAGCATACCCTCCATTTGGGAACACTTCTGAAGTTGATCGAATTCGTGCCCAAGAATACCCTCACTTGAATCTCTCCAACATTTGCTTTGATTACACCGGACATGGCCTTTTCTCCTATGTTCAGCAGCAGAGGTTCTGTCCCTCAACTTCAGTTGCTTCTTCATCTTCTTGTCCTCCTCCATCTGCCTTGGAACCACCCTTCTTCGATATCTCCCACAAGCCAGTGAATTTGCATTCTCAGATACTCCATGGTGGACAGGAATCAGAGATTGAATCCAGAATCAGAGAGAGGATCATGGCATTTATGAATATCTCTGAAGCTGATTACACCCTGGTTTTCATTGCCAATGAGGTATCTGCTTTCAAACTTGTGGCTGAATCTTTCCAATTTCAGTCCAATGGAGAGCTCCTCACAGTGTATGATCACAGGAGCGAGGCACTGGATGCGATGATGGAGGCCTGCAAAGCGCAAGGGGCACATATCTTGTCAGCGGAGTTCTGCTGGCCAAGGCTAGGAATAAAGTACAAGAAATTGAAGAAGATGATAATGAGCAAAAGAGATAAGAGAAAGAGAGGCCTATTTGTTTTTCCACTTCACTCAAGAGTTACCGGAGCACCATATTCATATGTATGGATGTCTTTGGCACAAGAAAATGGATGGCATGTCTTGGTTGATGCATGTGCATTTGCACCTAAGGAGATGGACACCTTGGGTCTAACCATGTTCAAACCTGATTTTCTGATCTGTTCATTTCACAAAGTTTATGGTGAAAATCCATCAGGTTTTGGGTGCTTATTTGTCAAGAAATCCAGTGTTTCTGCTATAAAAGATTCAGCCAACAATCCTACAAGCCTAGGAATTATAAGCCTCCTTCCGGCATTTCGACAAACACAAGATCTACAAGAAGAGTTGCAAAGTGAAACTTCTCCACCACATGAGATTGAAGTAGTTTCAGTGTCAGAAATTGTGGAGTTACAAACATCCCTAGAGTCAACTCCATCTAGAAGAGGATTAAGTTCAGTGAATGAGATAGAATGCAAAGGATTGGAACATGCAGATTCAGTGGGGCTAATCCAAATTAGTTGCAGGGCTAAGTATCTCATCAATTGGCTTGTTAATGCAATGATGAGTCTCCAACATCCACATCATCCTCAAACTGGGATTTCCCTAATTAGAATCTATGGACCAAATATAAATGCACATCGTGGACCAGCAGTGGCATTCAACGTGTTTGATTGGAAAGGAGAAAAGGTTGATCCTTTAATTGTGCAGAAGCTAGCAGACAGGAACAACATCTCTCTGAGCAGTGCAGTTTTGCAGAAAATAAGGTTCTTTGACAAGAATGAGGAAGAGAGAGAGATGGGTATAGAGAGCAGAGTGTGTGAGGTGAAAGGGTTGGGGGGGCAATGTGGTAATTATATCAAGACAGAGAGAGAAAGAAATGAGTGTGGGATAAGTGTGGTGACGGCTGCACTTGGTTTCTTAACGAACTTTGAGGATGTATATAGGCTTTGGGCATTTCTTTCAAGATTCTTGGATGCAGATTTTGTGGAGAAAGAAAGATGGAGATACATGGCTCTTAATCAGACTACTATTGATATATGAATTCGTTTGTTGCCTAAATTACCCTTTGTCAGCATTTTTTCATTGCCTCATACTGCTAATAATAATAGTTCCAATCTTCAATTGCATTTGATATTTGTATCATCAATTATCTACTCTTTTGGCAATGTCTTTCGGTCTTTGTAATCATCGCAGGTACTGCTAAAAAAACAGATTATTTTTTATTTAAATTAAATATAGTATTTATGAAAATAAATAAATAGTGAGGTAATTACAAAAATACATTCTGTGACACATTTTGAATGTTGAACATGTTATTATAAAATGGACATATCTCGAATGATGTAATTCTGTACTGTGATAGGATCACGACAAGTCACGTTCTAAATGCATCCATGTATATGGGTTGATCGGATGCTGAGCATTTAACAATTGTTCTTATCTTAGATGCTGAGACCCTTATCAAAAAATGCGCATCTCTCGAATGTTCAGTATCTAATATCAGTTTATACATATTGCGGTGCACTCATGATGTGACTCACGGTGATCTTATTATAACATGGGGTCACGGCATTTGAGATATATTCATTTTATAATTATTTCTTTAGTATTCGTGATGTGTCTCAAGATGCAATTTTGTAATTAACTCACTATTTATTTATTTTTATAAATATTATATTTAT
>NC_029776.3:12175207-12181205 GCF_000817695.3 Arachis duranensis
AAAATAGTTTATAAATAAGTTATTTTATATTTGATTTTTAATTTTAAAAGTATTTATTTTAAAAGAAATGTGATAAAAATCTTTTTATTATGAGATAAGTTATTTTTTTTAACTTCTCTATAAGTATTTAAATAGTTTTTCAGAAAGCTACAATTTAATTTTAAAAATTATACTAGATATTAATACTACTTTATTTCATAAGTCAAAACTCAAAAATTTTAAAATTTTTCAAACATACCCTAAATATAAGTATAATCTATTTTTAAAAAATTAATAAAAATAAAATTGTACATTTTTTTTAAATTATATCTAATTATTTATAAAGGTAAATTTTTATCCGTTATCATTTTTTCTCTTCATCATACTAATGAATCAAGGAATAAAAATTCAAAAATTAAATTAAAACAATTGAAAATTAAAAAACTATTTAAAATTTTAATGAAAATTCAAGAACCACTTCAACATTTAACTCATTTTCGGGACTTTCAAATTCGAAAAGTTTAGGCCGCATGGTCTGAACTTTTTACTTTTTGTTCAATAATACCGTGGCAATGGAATTGGTATTAAAATTAAAATAGGTTTAAATAAGTATTTCACCCTTATAAAATATTTGTTTTCTCGTTTTATTTGCATAACATGTTTTTTTATTATTTAATCTATTATATTTATAAGGACAGATTCAAAAATTTAGTAGAAAAGTAGTAAACAATTAAAATATTATATAATCAAATATATATATAATATTATATATTTAGTAATATATATAATTATGATTAATATTTTTTAATTAAAAGATACTAATAAGTGTTTGTTATATAAAAAAATTATCTTGATTCTTATAATATATAAAGCTTTTTAACATCTAATTAGATGTTGATGCTTTTATAAATATTAAAGCATTTTTGTGATAAATTTGGCATGTCACACATACTTTAATAAAATAGTGTTATAGAAAGAAGAAATAAAAGTTTTTAATAAATGACTCGAGCCATGCTTTGAGAACCCAAATTTCTTTGAGCTGAAGTTGTGAATATGTCGTTATATTTTGAATTGAATCATAATTCGAAAGTTTTTAAAAAAAATCTCCTATGAGCTATGAAAATGAACTCCTTCTAATCTTAAGTACTTTTATGTTTTTGGATGTAAATGTTTTGTGTTAAATATAAAAGATAATCTTAGAAAATTTGATCCAAAGCCATATGAATGTACTTTTATGGGATACATCCTGAAAATTTTATTTTTTTTTTAAATATTTTACATTTGATTTCTTTTATTACTACCCAACCATCCAATTTTATTAAAATTTTCACATTACCCTTATTCTCTCTTCCCAACTCTAACCCTAATTTTATCCATACTCATTCTCTTTTAGCTAACACACACACACACACTTGAGAGAGAGAGAGAGGAGGCGCCGTCCTGCGCTGCTGTGCCTTGTCGTCGTCACCGAAGCATCCATCGTCGCTGTGGTTGCTCGAGTCTTCATCGAAGGGAGCCGTTGCTAACCCTGAGAGAGCGAATGAGGGAGCTTCTTAGAGAGAGAAGGGGGTTCACGGAGGATGAAGAACCGCGACGAAGGAAGAAGGGGGTCGCCTCCGTCGCGGACAAGCCATTTCCGTTGAGGCTGTCACCGTCTCTGTTGGGGGCCGCCGTTATTGCTGAATGAAGAGGGAGAATTTGAGCTGGCCAGAGATGGGAGGAAGAGAGAGTCGCGACGTAGGAGCCGTTCACCATCGTCGTGTCTGCTGTTGTCATCAACGGAGCTTGTCCTCATGAGAGCATCACCGACGTCACTGCTAATGAACTGTCTCAATCCCTGTTTTGGTCTTGTTCAGCCCTACATCCCTTTCATTTTTGTCTTTGAATCAGCACCATTTTTCCCTGTTCTGACTCCATTTATGAAATTGTAATGCTTCCACATTTACTCTGCTATATTTTGTTCTTTTCTTACATGCTCTTGTTTTAATTGTGATAATATATGTGTTTGTTTTAGTACTATCGCTCTACTTTTGTTGCGTTTCTGTTGAAAATTATCTTGAGTACTGGTATTGTTGCTGTCATGAAACGGTTGGAGCTGTTGATGTTACGATTACATTTGCGATGTAGCCGTGGAAGTTGCATCCACTGTCTTAGTCCAAATTCTATGCTCTTTCGTTCCATTCTATTCCATCCTTTCTCACTTTTTAATTTTGCACCCGGACTCGGTCTCTTCGGTCCCTTATAACCAAGTTGTGAGTAGGCTTTACATTTATAATTGTTAACCTTTTGGTTTATGCTATTCCGAGTTTTTAATTATACTTACAAAATTATTGTTGAAGAGCTTTGATTTAATTAAAATAATTGATTTTTTATAGTTGAATAATTATTTTTATGAAATTTATACCTTAGAAATTTTACATGAGACTATATATATATATTTGATAAAACTTTATATTATTTTAGAATATTTGATTTTACTCGAATATATATTTTTGAAGCATTGAAGTATTTGTTCGCACTCATTTACTTTAAAATTGTTAAATATGTTCTTATGATTGAAAAAGTATGATTGAAAAAGATTTTTAATAAAAAAAGTATTATCTGATTTGATTTGATTAGATACCTTATATATTTGAAAGATTAAAGATTTATTGTATTTGAAACTATATGTTTTGAATTGGTTTGGGAGGCTCGTATTAGAAAACCATAGTAAACAGCTATTATGATGTTAATTCAGATGCATCTGACTCAAACTCCAACTAGCAGGAGTGTTGTTAGCCTAACATGTAGGCCACACGTTAGATCTGTTATTCTATTAGGACACACAAGAGGAAAGGGCTACTCATAGAGGTGGAGCCACCCAAGTGTGGACTTTTGATTTGATTTATGTATGAAAACTCCCTTATTGATTCACTTATTCATATAAATTATTATTTCTAACTAGAATTATTTTATAATAATGTTTATATGGTCTCATGTGAATTATAGATATACTGTCTAGTCATTGGGTTACAAAACTCACTCCATTTTTCTAAAAATATTTTTTAGGAATAAATATTTGATTGTTTAGCCTTTCTATTCAAGATTAATGATCTGCAATGGGTATCTATTCTTTGTTAAGTTCTTAGACGTCATCTGCTTCATATGTCACAGGCAGGATTCATCCATATTTATTTATTTTATTTTTGTTTGTTAAAAATATGTAATTATTCATTCTAGAACTGTAAATTTATCAAAAATATTTGTAGCCTTCTTATTTATTTTATATTTGAATCTATTAGGCTTGTTAGGGGACTATTTCCCTGAACATCAGTCATGACTTATTTTGGGCTGTGACACTCAACCACTAGCAAGGCTTATAGAGTATACCTTAAAGAATATAGGACCATTGAAAAAAAACATACATGTTACTTTCTGTGAATCTAACTCAATTTTTCAAGTGTTGTAAAAGATAATAATGTAGGAAATCAAGCTAAAAAGAACTTACATGGAGCCTAAGTTTAAGACAAATCAGAATCCTTGCAAGAAGTTCCTGACTCTGATTCTGCAGACTAAAATGCAAGTGACAAATCCATTTTGTGACCCACCACAGCAGAAACTTCTGAAAATCTCAAGACTCTTAAACCAAACAAACTGGATTTGCTCTCGCATCGCCCAAACTCAAAGAATGAAAGTTCTTGAAAAACTATCCACAAGAATTTATAATCGAAGATCCATCACAAGGAATCACCACAAGATCTTCAAATAGAAAAAGGGTGAAACAAAATGATCTTGCCTTGATTTCTCAAATCGAACCACAAGATGTGAAGGAAGTCCTTGAAGATCCATCATGGGTCAAAGAAATGGAAGAGGAATTAATTTAATTTGAGAAAAATAAAATTTGGACATTAGTGCCAGGTTTTAATGAAAAAAGGTGACGGAAACTAAGTGGATCTTTCGGAATAAGTCGGGTGAAGATGGTAGCATTGCAAGAAACAAAGCAAGACTAGTGGCTTAAGGGTATGATCAAGAAGATGGAATTGACTTTGATGAGTTATTTGCTCCGATTGCAAGAATGGAGAAAATAAGAATATTACTTGCTTATGTCGCACACAAAGGATTCATAATTTTTCAAATGGATGTCAAATGTGCCTTTTTAAATGATTGATAGAGAAATATACGTGGCTCAACCTCTCAGTTTTGAAAACAAAAATTTTTCAAACCATGTTTTTGAACTTTCAAAAGCTCTTTATGGTTTGAGACAAGCTCCCAGAGTTTGGTATGAAAAGCTTAGCTCTTTCTTATTGAAAAATAGTTTTTAAAGAGGTACCATAGATACAACTCTTTTTATTAAAGAATCTAATGATCATTTCATTCTAGTTTACGTTTATGTGGATGACATTGTGTTTTGATCAGCTGATGAAACCTTGTATGCTGATTTAAATGCATTAATGACTAGTGAGTTTGATATATGTATGATGGGAGAACTCACATTCTTCTTTGGACTCTAATCAAACAAACTCCTAGTGGTATTTTTGTATACCAAGGTAAATATGCCAAAGAGTTAGTTAAGAAATTTTGTTTAGAAAATTTCAAACCATTGAGCACCCCAATGCATCCAAATTCTAAACTTGACAAGGATGAAAATGACAAATATGTGGATGAAACAAGGTATAAAGGAATGATCGGATCTCTCATGTACCTCACTTTCTCTATATCGAACATAGTTCAAAATGTTGGAGTATGCTCTAGATTCTAATCACACCCAAAAGAATCTCATCTTTCGGCTGTCAAGAGAATCATTATATATATAAATGACACTTCTGATTTTGACCTTTGGTATCATAAATTTGATGAGTTTTGTATAGTGAATTATTGCGATGCAGATTTAGCCGGTGACTGAATTGGTCAAAGAATCACTTCCAGGATTTGTTGCTTTCTTGGATAGTCACTCAGTGTATGGTCTAGTAAGAAACAAGCTACTATTGCCTTGTCCACAGCTGAGGCTGAATACATAGTCGCATTGTCTGGTTTTTCACAATTATTGTGGCTTAAAACCCAACTTTCATATTACAAATTGCAATTCAATAGTATTTCCTTGATGTATGATAACATGACTGCAATAAATATTTCTTAAAATCTTGTTCTACATTCTAGAACCAAGCACATTAAAGTAAAATTCCACTCTATTAGAGAACATGTACAAAAGAGAACCATTGGCATTCAATTTATAAAATCTGATGATCAACTTGCTGATATATTTACAAAATCACTGTCTGAAGGCAGATTTTGTAAGTTGAGAACTGCATTGGGTATTTTTTGTGTTGAATCCCTAAATTAATTTGATTATGAAGCTCTCTGTTTATTTTTGTCTCTCAAATCGACAGGAGATAAAACTGGACAGATGATGAATTCGTCTAAGTTTCTTTGATCAAAGGCTAAATGTTATTCTTTTTTATTAATATGGATCAAGGCTGAACTCTTTTTGGTGATTCCTTATGTTTTCTTAAAACCACCATTGGGTTCAAAAAGAAATTTCTACTCTATGATGTGGGCCTCATTGGATTTTTTAACATAAATTCAAAACACTTATTTGTAGAATTTTTTACCAAGCCAAATCAAGTATAGATTTTCAAAGATTTTTTTACTTGTCTTTTTATCTGTTTGCTTATTTTGTTTTAAAATCTTTTCATTTAAAACACCTTTTCAATTTTTTTAATATCATTTAATGTTTTCAAAACTCAAGCATTTATAGCAGTTACTCTTTGTAAACCGCTCATCTTCTCCTCCTACTTCTATCAATTTTCAAAACTGCATTCATTGAGCATTCATAAAATGAGAAAGAAAGTGGCTATAAGAAGATGCTCTGGTGTCTACTGTGCTCCTAGAAACCCTCCACCAAAAGGTCAAGCACACACTCACATCCACATTCACTCTTATTCTTCTTCTTCGCACTTCTCTCATGTACCCGAAACCATAGCTCGGACAAAGACCACCTCTTACTGTCCCTCAATGGCTCTTCTAGAAGCGGGTACATCTA
>NC_029776.3:12202567-12301162 GCF_000817695.3 Arachis duranensis
TAATATTTAAATTTAAAAATATAAAAATAAATAATTTTTAATATTTAAAATTTATCATAAAAAATAAGTTTGACAATTTCAATACTAAAATTATAGATACTACAAAATTTGCTTTAAAATTAATAATTTGGTCAAAGAGTAATTCAGATATCAGCAAATTTTATTAGTTGGGTTCTTATTATGGAAGATTTTTCTCGCTATGATTGGATGTATGTAGGGGTGTCAAAAATCCCCAGGAGGCAGGGATTCCCGCGGGGACCGCCCCGAATGGGGCCCCGATGGTGGGGAATTTTTCCCGTGGGATGGGAATGGGGAGCGAAATTCCCCCGAGATAGGCGTGGGGACCCGAGTGGGGATCCCCACCCCATCCCCAATAATTTCCCGAATGTTTGAAATTTCTTAAATAACCTTACTTTATTTCTAACATAGGGTTTTTTAGTAATTTCACCAATTAAAAAACTCTAACCCTATTATTCAGTCTTCCCTACTCACTGTGTTGTTTGTTGTGCCATCTACTCTCTATTCCCAATCCCAACTATCTTCCATCTCCACTTTGTTCAAACTCCAAAACTCTCACAGCACCATACGCTATTCTCTCCCACAGCCCCAACTCTCTCCAGTTTCCACTTGATATTAAAGACTATATCTTATTGTTTTTTTTAGAATGGAAATTGTATTTTAAGATTTTATTTTATGGACTATAATTTACTATGTTGTATTTGTGGACTTATAATCTTGGATAAGATATGTTTGTGTGTTTGTAATAGTATTTTCTAGTTTGTTTTTTATTTTTTTGATATTTTTTACTATAATTTTCATATGAATGTTAAACATAAGGGAATAGGGAATGGGGAATGGGGTCCCACGGAAAATACGGGAAACACGGGGCCCGCGGGAAATACGGGAACACGGGAAATGGGGATAGGGACAATTATCCCCACGGCGGGGATCGGGGCGGAGATGAGGATTAATTCTGGGGGCGGGGATGGGGAGCAGGGAGGCATCCCCTGCCCCCGCCCCACCCCATTGACATCCCTAATGTATAGCACATCTTTAAAAAATATTTGGAAGTAGAGACATGGATACTAAATACATTGTCTCCGAGACATTTTTTTATACTTTTGTGTCCACTCTTTTTAAGAAAGACAATGATGGACACGGGAATTAGAAGAGGGACACGAGTTTTTTTTTTATGATTTTTTTTTTCTTTTTGTCCAAAGATATTTTTTATTATTCCACTATTACCTCTTCTTATTTTTCCTAATTTGCATTCTCTGAAACGTACTTTTTTCTCCATGCTCTTTCTTCTCCATGCTCTTTCTTTTTTTCAGGTACTTTTTCCTTTTTATAGAATTTTTTATTGGATTGATAATTCATTCCTTCTTATCGTTCTTACTTCAATATCATTTTAGCCTTGTATTATATTATTTGATTTGTAATAAAAATAATAACAAAAATAATTAGTCTTAAGCTTTTTGAAAGATAAATATTATCAAAGATAAAATTAATCTTTTAAAATACTAAAAAATAATTTATAAGTTGTAATTGATTTTATATAATTTTAAAAAAACCAATCTTTTAAAAAGAAAAAAAATCAATTTTTAGATAAAAGAAATTTATTTTTTAAATAAAAATAAATTTTTATGTATAAAAAATATTTTTTTCATGTAAAAATTGATTTTTTTAAAACTAATTTTTTATTTAAAATTAATTTAGCTTATTAACCTAAACTCCTTTAAACATTTTTTTCAAGTTCTACTCTCATTCTCTATTAAATTAGTTTGTACTTGATGTAAAAAATTTGGAATTACATGGCTATTTTAGTCATTTCATATAATATTTTTGTCTTATCCATATGTATCTAAACATAATACTGGACATTACATTAGTGTCTTGTACATCATATTTAATGACAATACAGAAAGAATAATTTTTAATATTTTCGTCTTATTGTCTCTATAAACGTTACCTTAGTGTTCCTTGAGTAACTTACTTTCTTTGATTGTGATTTCTGTTTGTTGTCTCGTTTGCTCTACTTATTGTGTTGAACTCTTCCTTTAAAAAAATACTTTTATTAAAATTTGACCAGTACTTAGTTAGTAAAAGAAAAATGAATAATTTTAAACTATTAAATGTAATTTCACACTATTAAAAATATTATTGATGATTAATTGATAATTACAAATCACAAAATCTATTGACCCTAGCACTCCTCAAAAAGAGAAGCATGTAATTTAGTCTCTAAAAAAAGTTAGCATCTTTAGTGTGTGTTTGGATTTCAGTTTGCAAACGGGAGTTTGCATAAAAGTGATTTTGCAAACTTGCTTTTGATGAAAAGTAAGTTTGTGCTAACGTGATTTATGTTTGGCAATCTTTATATCAAAATTGATTATAGTAAAATAAATGTTGTTTGGATTATACTATTCAAAATCACTTTTAGATGAAAAATTACTAAAATAGACATCAATTAAAATATTATTTTTTATATTATTCTATTATTTTACTTTAAATATTTGAATAGATCTTGTTAATTTATTTTATAATAAAGTTAATATTTACTTACTAAATTAAAGTAACATATAAAAATTGACAAAATATATTTTAATACATAAAAATACTAATAAATATTAAATTAAAATATAAAACACTAATAAAATACATAAAAAAACAATATCTTATACAAAATTATTACATAAGAACACTATTATTTCTACTGCATGTGATTAATAATTTGATCCCTAATCGAATCTCGAACACGGTCCATTTCTGCAGAAGAGCTAATGGTTAGAGTTTGATCTGAGTTTTCACCAACATAACTATTATCTTCTCCATCAAGAATGTTTGCATGTTCATATTGATTAAACTCAGTATCTGTTTCAGAATGTCTTCTAATAAAATTATGAATAGCCATTGTTGCACACACTATCTGCACTTGAGTTTCAATTTTGAACTTGGGCATGTGTCGCAAGATAGCAAATCTATTTTTCCACACTCCAAAAGTCCTTTCTATTGTGCATCTTAAGCTTGAGTGATAATAATTAAATACTTCATTATGATTTGTGAATCCAGAAGAACGCCTAAAATCTGCAAGATGATAGCGCTCACATTTATATGGACCAATATATCCTTTCGGTGTTGGATAACCGGCATCTACCAAATAATATTTACCTAATGAAGAAAAAAATAGTTACATGATAACCAAGTAAATATAGTTTATTTGTAAGAAAATGATAAAAATTAACCTGGAGGAGGATGCGGAAAATTCTGTGAGTACTCTTTAATTTAATATATTTTGGACTATAAATTTTTATTATTTATGACTCTTTTATTACTTATAATTGCTATATAATAAAAACAAATAAAGTACAATAAAAATAAAAGACAAAAACAAAAAAAATTATACAAACATAGTATATAATAATTACAACCAACAATATATATCATATGAACAAAAAAATTATAATAAAAAGTAAATAAAATTTATATGAATATAATCAAATAAAAAAATAAAAAATTTTATACATAACATAAATATAGTACAATAAAGGATAGAAAAAATAATTTATATAAATAAAAAATAATAAAAATTAATAAAAATAAAATTTATATTAATAATAGTTGTCATATAAATAAAAAATACAATAAAAATATAACAATAGAAAATTAAAAAAATAACATCAGAACATTAAAAAAATAATATGAAAAATATTTATCATATAAATAAAAAATATAATAAAAAATATAAAAATTAAAATATGAAAGAAAGAACTAAAAAATATTAAAAAGAAAATTAAAATCTTTACCTTGACAGTGATGAAAACAAATCTAAAAGAGTTTGATAAAAAAAATTCTGTAACGAAGAACATAGAAAGAACTACTGTGTGAAATTACGTGGCTATAGGCATCTTTTTCATAGAAGAAATGAAGGGTATAGTTGGTAGATATGAAATGAATTTTTTACCTAACTCCTCCAACGGTCATTAATCTTTCCAACGTGAACGCAGAAGCTTGAATTTTTAGCTTCATGTGAACGTACGTTCAGAGATAAAAGCATTTTTGGGTTAGAGATTCCAAAAAATTGCCAAATATAACAATGTAGTGTTCAAGACATTCAAACGAGTTTTTTGTTCTCCAATGTGAACCCCAAACACACCCTTAGCGGCTGTTTTGTTATGTACCCCTAACTTGGTTATGTTATCATTTAAAAATATAAATATGAATCAAGTTGATACTTATTACATTAACATACATAATAAGATAGTTTGGAGAGAAACCAAGTGAAAGGACGTCATCTCAAACGATATAATCTCTCTTTTTCATTTAGGGTGTGTTTGGCAAATCCGTTTGAGAAGAAAAAGCACGTTTAAGCTTCTTGAAACCTTCACATTTTTGTTTGGCTAATTTTTAGTTTGGTAAAAGCAGAAGTGATTTTGTATTTAAAACCACGTCTACCAAAAGCAACAATTTCTAGCTTTTGCGTTTCACCAACGGACTTTTAGCCATTTACCCTCAACATCTATTTTTTCTTTACCAATTTTATCCTATAGACATGTTATTGTATTATTTATGAAATTTTTATTAGGTGAATTGGCATTCTTTTCTTGTTATTTCTCTTGATATGAGTTCTTTTTTTCTATTATGTATTATTTATTATTTCTCTTTATATAAGCTCTTCTTTTCTATTATTATTATTTTTAATAATAATAGTAAAAATTTATAAGGTACTAAAAAAGAGTACTAAGAGAACTAAAAATATACTATATAAAATACATTATAAAAATTTTTTAGATTTTTTTCATCACTGTCAAGATAAATATTTAATTTTATTATTTTTAATATTTTTTTATAATTATAATTCTGGTATATATAGTTTTTTATTGTAATTTTTTTATAATATAGATTATGATCCTATTAAAAAAGATAAATTAAATAAAAAATTAATCATAAGTATTAATAAAATCATACACGTTAGATTCTAAAATAATATTAAGGTAATATAAAAAATTATTTAAGTTGATGTCTATTTTAGTAATTTTTCATTTAAAAGTGATTTTGAGTAGTGTATTCCAAACCATATTTATTTTACTATATTCCATTTTGATATAAAGATGGCCAAACATAAATCACTTTAATACAAACTTACTTTTCATCAAAATCAAGTTTGCAAAATCAATTCTATGCAAACTCTCGTTTACAAACTGAAATCCAAACACACACTTAGAGGTTTCGAGTTTGAATCACTCCTAATTTTAGAAAAAAAAAAGAAAGTAATTTGGATCTCATTGCTGGTACATAACCGTGATCGCATTAGTTCGAAGTTAATCAACTAATCAACTTAACTCATATTTAAATGTTTCAAAAATTAAATTAATTTATTCATAATTTTTTAAAGATTACTAATACATAAATGTCATGTACACATTGTGATATTTTGCCTCTTTAGTTTCTACCACATTGACAACAAACAAATAGACAACTATTTTATAGAAACTAAAAATTTATTTTGATAGAAATAAACGATTGATCTTCATTCTGAATCCATCAACAATTTAATTCCATCAAGTGTAGTGATAATTATACAGTAATTTAGCTGTCGAACTTAAAAATTCTGAAAATACGTTCCGTGAAACGTGAAGCTGGTGTTTGATGGTTCATATTTCCTGTCACTGCTCCAAAAGGCTTTCACGGTGAATCAAGGAAAGGGAAACCAGTCATGCTCACATGCAAGCGAGATTATTATGGTAGATGGTATGTTTCTGTAACCTGTATATGCCGTGCCTATTCTTGTTCAATAATATCAATGCGAGTTCATTTTCAAAATGTCTCTATTTCTCATCGCAACTTCGAAAGAATGTACATGTCATATGTGAGTGCAAATAAAATAAATAAATAGAAAAATAGTAAAAGGCTTTCGATATTTACATTGACGTATTGACCTTCTGCTTATATATGTTGTTCCGGGGTCAAATCATATACGATCAGATCATTTATGATTTTTTTTTTTTTACTTAAAAACTTAATGACTTTTTTAATCTTACTATATAATTTTTTTTAAGTGTATCATCATACTTTTTGCCTTTCTTTTATTTCAGGGGAAAAAAAACACTCTCAACAAACCTGGAAAACCATTTGTCAATTTCAGAAAGTAAAAGTTATCTAAACCATGTGCATTTTGGTTATTCTTTCGCTTTGGCTTTCGTACATAAATATTCTCATAAATTACAGTCTGATGTTAGGTAGGGATTATAGATTACTCACATGTTCATGTCTGAAAAAGCAATTTAGCGCGCTGAGGAGCCAGGACATCAAGATCCAAGTGATAATGTATTATATTAACTCTTAACTGAAATTAACTGTTTAGTAGAGATCTAAAAAGACCAAAAGTTCGGTTTGAAATTTCACCCATTAAGTTATCATTTAGAGGCAATGTGTTTATCCCAATTATAAATATACCTGCCAAAATTATCCTCTCTGAGTAAAAATATATTAGAAGTATCAAGTAATAATGCAAGTATTCTGACATGGAAGCAAAGTAAAATGGTTCTCAAGTTAACTTTTCCATTGTATAGAATGCAAGGAAGAAATGGATCACCGTTAAGAATTGGATCCATGTTAGTTACAATCATTGTCCTGTATAATGGTGAAACTTTGCTTGTATTGTTACCATTCTCTATCTTTTTTTGTAAATCTCACACTTTTGATTTTCATTGGTTGATAAGATCAGATGGTGAGATTTTCTTGCAATAGTGTGAAGGTGCCGGTTATGTTGCCACCAAGATCAGGGAATGTTTCCCAGCCAGGAAGGGATCCCACATTGCCCTTTGAATCAACATGAACAGGATACTTCAACAGATGGCTCTTCATTTCGGTTACTTCATCAGCTGCATACTGTCTCCAGTTATGCTCACTCAACGATCTTATCCGTCTCACGCATTCGAGGCTCTCCGGATGCTCGAAACATGCTTCCACTCCTCCAATATGCTCCTTCCACAATGACATTCTGTAGCCATGGACCTGGCCTCGGGGTTTAGACCTGTTAGTTGTGCAGGTATGATGAGGCTGATATGCTCCCATTGCTATCTCGGTGTCTCTGGTGCCTTCCATTGATCGCTGGTTTATGTTTGCAGAACCCAGCAACACATATTCATCATCCACGATCATTCCTTTTGAATGAACATAAATCATAAATCTCCTGTTCTTTTTGGTGAGTTCCTGGATTACACAATACAATGTTATGCTATGACATTTGATCAACAAGACATGACTAATGAGACAGTTGGAGTAGGGAAAAAGAACTAATTACTAACGTACCTGAGGAGTGTTTTCACCACTAGGATTTTCAGTATTTTCATTCTCAGGGATCTCACGATTGCCAAGGCAAAAGAAATTCAAATAGTCTTGTGGTTCATACTCATTGTCAAGCCCGGCTTCTTGTAAGGCCTTGTAAATCGTTTCATACATCATTTGCATTGTTTTGAACTGCCAAAAGTCAACATGTGTATGAACAAGAAACTCAATTAGTAGCAGTAAGGGTATTACCTTAACATATTGCAATTGACACTTTTTTGAAGTCGTGAAGGAAGCTTACCTGCCAAAACAGAATCCGCTGAGTAGTTGTACCTGTGGGTATACCTTCAGGCCACATAGGAATCACAATATACACACAAAATCTCTCATGGTGTTTGATTTTGTTGGCTATCTTTAGTGCAAGTTCCATTGGAATTAAGTTGTTTGCACCTGCAAAGAAATATGGGGAGTAATTTGTAAAAACTAAAAGGACTTTTTTAAATCCCCTGCTAATAGTATAATTCTAGGGAACAGATCCTTCACTTAAATTTAGGGTGGGAGGTAACTGCTCATTACTCACCAAGGTCTTTGTGAGAATCCCAATTATATGATGATCCAAGAAAATACTGGTTCTCAATATATATGAATTTTTGGGCAGATCTGATTGCCTTGACATATGCAGAATGTATGCTCATGTCTATCATTACATTCTTTCCACACACCAAGTTCTGTGCAATGAAATAATAATCATAATCAGCTCAGGCAGCCTCAAGTCAAAGCTAAATTTTTCAGCATATAAAGAAAGTCACATGCCAAATAATATTATTATTTCTCACCCTTCTTATAGCATCTATAGGTTCCTTGGGAAATCCTTTCACAGAATTCGAATCAATTGAACGGAAGACCTTAAGTTAGAAGAATGTGGTTACAGTCAGTAGCATGTACACTGATAATGGAAGAATTCTTTTTCGATCAATTATTAATACCTGAACATGCCAAGTCTCACGGTTATCTTCACCATTAAGGCTAGTAACTTGATCAATCCCAACAATGTCTGCAATTCTATCAACTTTCAGTAATGAATCATCATATGAGCTTTTCATCTTCTGGAGTTTGCTCATTTTTATTGCCCTTAACCAACGCTCCTCAAAATTGGTCAGGATGTCATATGCTGCTGGACCATCAATTCTCGAGTGCAAATCATGCCATGGTTCTCTTGGACACCCAGTAATAGGCCCCTGCTTAGTATACAGTACACAAATTGAAAGATGGATGATGCTAATGAACATTAAATATCATTAACTGGAATTGAAAACCAATAAAAATAGAAAGGGATGATATGATATACCTTAAAGTTAGGATTATGAAAGTCATCTTTGTGAGTTGTCTGCAAAGTCCTAAAGAGAGAATGTTCTGGTGTATCATATCTTCCACCACATAAATCAAGTCCTCCTATGAAAGCTACGATCTTTCTTTTGTGATGCCCTGCATCAGCATCCACAATGACAGTCTTTTGGTGATGGGTATAGATAGTCCCAGCTTCCTAAAAAAATAGTAATTAAGAAAAAGGCAAGCAAAAAGCTACCACTTCTCATAATTGTATTCGTCATATTACTTTGTACACAAAAAGATGTAAAGAAGAAATATAAATCCGGAAGACAAAACTGTAAATATTAGTATGTAGTTGGATATATATAAACTGATGAACATATGACATTTCTGGCTCACCTGTGTTTTGAGCAAACTATGTCCTTTTCCACCAGCTCTTGGGCAGAGAAGCACTCGTACGGAAGAGTGCTTGAAGAAATGGCGAGTGTCCTCATCATGAGTGTCCATTAGTCCAACCTACATATCAGAATAATTTGAAGATAGTGTTAAAGAAACTAGTTACAGTACAAGGTATCATCTGATGGACAAGGTAATCAATTACATTATTCACATCCAAACATAAACTAATTTATTTTATAAATCTTACAAAGTTATCAAATATGTTTGCAACTAGTATGGAAGCTCTCAAATCGTGTATTTCAATGTGGGATTGATGTGGCTTATGCTCCTATGATACTATTAATATATTTAGAGTAAATGTTCAAATTGGACTCTGAACATTCTTTTAATCAAATTCATTCGTGAAAGATTTTAAGTTAGTTATGTTAGTCATTCCTCACTAACACTGTTAACGGAAACTGATCTGACCCGTTAAGATCTATGACAGCACAAAACTGCCCTTACGTTGGAGTGAAGTTGCAGTGGTTTAAAGATTAATATTGGAGGTCGCCAGCATGATGGGTGGTGGAAACAGAGGTCGTTGTGGTGGAGTGTCTTCTCACTCACTTGGTAGGTATGTGTCTAACTCGTTTATGCGAAGAAAGAGGAAGAATGAAGACCTAATATATCATTGTGGGCTGAAGACATTGATCAAGAAATCTGAGAGTTTAGAGAATTTTGATAGATTGTTCTATACATGTCCAAGATATCAAGTGAGTTGTTCTTATGAATTCCTTCTTCTTCAATATTCTTACTAGTGGTAGGAATTTTCAATCATAATAGTTTTTAAAGTTCTGCAAAAAGACTGCCATTGCAACTTTTTGAAGTGGGTTGATGAAGATGAATATGACAGAGGAAATAGAGATACAGAAACTGATGCACAAATTAAGAGCAATCATGATGAGAGGAAAATAAATATTGCATGGAGAATGAGTAGTCTGGAAGCAAAAGTTAGATTTACAAAAATGCTAATGACTTTTATATTCATGGGTTGATAATTGTAGTTTTAGTTGTAGGATAGTTTGTAAACTTTGTACATTTTGTATTTTCAGATAATAATGCTATAAAAAATTTAACTCTAATCAGGTATGTAATGTATTATGAACAAGAACGAATTAATATGTCTTATTCTATTCAATTTAGCAATGAATTGAGTAACCTATTTTATTAAAAGGTTTATCTATCATGTGCAAGGGCATATATTAAAATTACAAAATAATTTTTTTTATTAAAAATATAAAAAATTTAAATTTTCAATACATTTAAAAACGTTTAAAATTTTTTACTAGTGATAAATTTATCATATGTCTTTAGAGTACATATTAACTAAATCCTTTATTAAATTTATTTTTAGTAAGATTATCCTTTAAATATTGTAACCTGCTTAATTGAACTTAAAAATAAGTATTAAAATTAATACTATATGAAATCAGTTAACACATCACCCAATTTTAATAAATTACACAAGATTCTAATGATATATAGATAAATTAGATATTTTCATTATTAAAATTGAAACAGCAACATTGTTGATCATAATTGTTTGATCCATATCCAAAAAACTAACCATATTGGTTTATATTACTACCATTATCTTAATCAAAAGGACTAAACTATAAATTGAATAACTGTCAAAAACCAGCTAGGCATGACAAAAAGCTTAATTAAAACAACAGCATAAGCAGCAGCAAACAGAATCACCAATACAAAGTTGAAGTTTAGTTTGTTACCGTTTTCTGACCAAGGAAGCTATTGGAAGTAGGATCATCCCACACAAGGAGCAAAACTCTCACACCTTCCTGTGATTTGGCTTTGAGAAGTTCACCTAAAGTGCAATCCTTTCCATCACCTCTAGTACCTCGAATCAAACTGACATTGTAGTAAACAGACCAACCAACAATATATACCAATCTACGTGCCTCACTTATTGCATCAAATATGTCTTCCCAACAACTTTTATGCTTATAATTGGCATCCAAATTGTTAAGGAAACCTTCATGAACATGAGCATCCTGATAGAGTGTAACCCTTCCACCCTTTCTAAGAGGAAAGTAAGTGTCTGGGACCCCTTCATAATTAGGACCAGCACCTACACCATTACCATAAAGGGCAACCTTATCAACATGTGTGTACTGAACTGACAAATTCAACACTGCTCCGTGCTTACAAGGTTTTCCGCTAGCATTAAGGATAGGGAAAACGCCTTCAACTTTTGTACCATCGATTAACCTTTCCACTGGGATCCCAACTGCACCTATAATCTGTGACCCCACATAATCACTGTCCTTCACAACGAAGTGAACCTCTGCAGCATGATGAGCAACAGGGACATTGAAGTGCTGCATCCAAACAGGGTTCTCAGAGTTTCTGATGACAAAGGTTCTGGCTATTACAGCACCTGACACAGACACTGTGACATAGGGATCACTGGTGGATAAGTTTTGGGACACGTGGCCTTCTATTTTGCCTCCGAGATTCTTAGGGAGCTTGGAAAGCATGCCTCCTAGCTTGTTGCTGAAGGTGTCCATGTTGGGAAGGTTCTTGGCCTCGTGGATCCATATTTCCAAGTTGCCATGTAAGAGGAAAATGGGTAAAGAGGTTGAAGAAGTTGGAAATGGAAGAAACTGGTGGGGTTGTCCGTGATTTGAGCCTCCAAAGGATGGAGTTTCACCGTACACAAAATGAGCCATGATTTGGAGTTGCTAAAATGGCTGGAATTCGAAAGAACGAAGAATGAAGAGGATACAGATATTGCAATGCAAGATCGATGAGTGTTTGACTTTGATCATTGAGTAAAGGAAAGTCAACCAAATGAAAATGCGAATTGGGATTGGAACGGGAGGAGAAACCAACATGATTGAGAAAAGAAAAAGTCTAGTCTTTCATTACAACGGATTTCAACGTTATTTGTTCGTTTAATTTCTAGACGAATGAGAACAAGTCTGATCTCACGCTTTATTTTTTTATTATTTTATCATTGTGAGATATTTTATTTTCACAATATGAAACAACTCACTCTATCATATTTATAAAAGAGAAACGTCGCATTACCGACAAAATTTATCATTTTTTTAATTTTAAATATTAAAAATTAAATTCTAAATTTTCATAATATAAAATTAAAATATTAACCCAAAATATTAATTAATATTGATAAAAAATATTGACTCTAATATTTCTCTTTATAAATTCCTTGAGCCCTTGATAAAAATGGCTAATCATAAATCTGTGTTCAAGTTTTTGGAGAAGCCGAGAAGGTATAACATCAGTTCTTGAAATGGTCAAATATATTCTAACTAGAATAAGAGTGATGCTCCGAAACCTAAATTAATTATATTATATAATATAAATTTAAAAATTTCTTTGTATAAAATATTTTAAATACTAAATTTTAAATTTTAAATTCTAATAATATAAACTTATGATGTTAGTTTAAAAGTATTAGTTAATATTGATAAAAAAAAATAATGAATCTCTAATATTTCTCGTTATAAAATGTAACTTTTTTTATTACATCTATTAGTAATATATTAAAACAAGAATACAAAGTAGTTTTTAGATATATTCTTAACCTCTTTAGTTTCTATCATAATATCACATAAGATTTGGTGGCTTTAGATTTATTTTTAAATTTTTACTCTTCTTTCTTCAACTGCAATAAAAAACAAAGAAAAAAACTATGAAAATCATCATGAAACCCTCATTAAAATTATGAAACCTTACAATGAATAAAATTCAATGTAAATCAATGTAATAATTTTACCTTAAACTTCTATTAAATTTTTTAAATGTTACACCTTAAAAAATTTAATGTATAATTATCATATTCTACATCGATCTTAAGGTCACATTACAAGAAAAAAAAAATAATTTTTAAGATGTCACTAAAACTATCAAATATTACAAAAAAACTAAAATTAAATGTACAAATTCTTTTAAGATTTCACAAAAGTTAGAATAATCAATTTACTTTAAATATAACTAAAAATAATATAATTATATACTATATAATAAAATATTACAACAATAATCAATAATTGTACTGTAGTAACTCAGTACATCATTAAGGTTCTTTTTTATCGGTTTGTTGATTTTTTTATTTTTTTTATATTTTTCTAAGCTCTACCTCGATCTCTTGAAGCTCTTTTTTCTCCGATTTATTGCTATGTCTTGCATTTTTTGAAAAACATTGATTGTATTAGTGTTTTTTTTTTTGTATTAAAACGGGACTAAAGTTTAAAGGAAAAAAAAACTAATTACAAATAAGGCGGGGTAAGATAGCCCCTCTAACATCCTCCAAGAGGATAGCAACTAAATCTGCAAGAGGATTATCCCATAACAAAAAGTCCTCCTCCAACTGTATACTCATTTTTGCTAGGCAATTAGTACTCTTATTACCTTCTCTATCTATATGTATGTACAAAAAGGACTCTCCAATTTCTTCTTTTCATCTCAGAAATTTTTCTTACTAGAGAGTTGGGATGTTTCTCATGACATTTCTCTCCATTTACCAGGTTAATGACAACACTAGAGTCACTCTCCAGAATCACTTGCTTCAACCCCAATTCCCAGGCTAGGTTCAGGCCTTGGACGATCTCCCATAGTTCTTCCTTGAAAGCTGTTCCGCACCCAATGTTGTGAGTGAACCCCGCCACCCACTTCTTCTCATCATTCCGAATGAGACCGCCACATCCTGCCCTGCCGTTGAGTCCTTGCTGAGTCCCATCGGTGTAAATTTTTGCCCAGCCCATCGGAGGTGATTCCCACCGAATGTGTGCCTCTCTCCACTTATTCGACTGCCCTTTCAGGTAAGCTTTCTCCATTGCTTGTTTGAACTCTACTGCTTATTTGATAATCTCTATATGTGGCTTGTTTGGTCTTCTGTAATTATCGTCATGAATTTTCCTATTTCTCCAGTACCATAATCGCCAACAAGTAGTGATGAATATGTCTTTCCATTCCATTCCTTGGACTTGCCCGAATTGATTTTTTAAGTTTTTCTCCACCCATTCCCTCCAATTAAGCGCAAAAAATCTAGGAATTTTACTAGTGTTAAGAAGGTTTACCCAAATTGTAGAGGCCTTTGGCCTTTGGGCAATTTCTCAAGAGGTGTATCAATTCCTCCGGATTTCCTTGACAATAGTTGCAGTCTCCATTTCCTCCAAATATTCTCGCCCTCCTCTGGTTTGTTAGTGTCTTCCCATACATTGCAATCCAGAAAAAGGTTTTTACTCTTTGAGGACTCTTCCAGTCCCACAGATGCATCCACAGGTTTCTGGTTGACTTAGTCCAATTGTTTAGTGCCTTATATGTTGATGCCACTGAAAAATCACCATCTACAGTGTGTTTTCAACTTCCTTTATCATCTTCTCTGTCCTGAGCAGGAGGTAGCATAGTTGTGATTTTTTGAACAGTGCTCTCTAGGAGGTTTCTTCTGAGTTTATCAGTGTTCCATCCTCCTCTATTATCTGTCCACTCCCAAACAAGGCTATTAATATCTATATCTGGCTCCAGAGCTAACTGGTGCAGCACTCCTTCCCCTTCCACCCAATTATCATTCCAAAAATTTGTTGTCAGTCCGTTACCAATATGTTGTATTGTGTTCGCTTGAAGGGTTGGCCACAATTTTAAGAGTTCCTTTCACAAATCAGAATCCCCTTTTCTAGCATGTATACTATCATCTATATGTCTTCCTTCGCAATATTTGTGCAGCAGTACTTTAACCCATAAGAGGTTTGTTCTCTCCTTAATGTACCAAAAATTTTTGAGGAGAAATGAGTCGTTCATAACTGACAGCTTTCTGAATCTCAGCCCACCCTCATGCTTAGGAAGGCAGAGGATTTTCCAGTTAATGAGGTGCATTCTTCTATGCTCCGAAACATCACCCCAAATAAAGTTGCGTTGTATTTTTTCAACACTGTTGCAAATGCCCTTCAGAACTAAAGAAAGGCATTTACTCTTCCACCCCTTGAGTTTGCTGTTAACTCTTTCCATGACATCCTTAAACTTCTCTTTTTTGCTCTTACTGTTTGTAACAATAGCTCCTAGGTATTTGCCAAGCTCTCTTTCTTCTCTAAAGCCAGCAATGCTTCCAATTTCCCTCCTATTGGTAGTTGTTGTTTCCTTAGAAAATAATATAGAGGTTTTGTTATTGTTAATCTTTAAGCCTGACACTTTGCAAAAAATCTCCATGATGTAGTTGATCTTGTGCATTTGTTCTTGGGTAGCTTCTGCAAATAAAAGTAAATCGTCTGCGAACATTAGATGAGAGATCTTAGGCCCTTGTCTTCCCACCCTTATCGGATTCTATTCCCCCTGCTGGACATGTTCTTCTATGAGATGTGATAGTTTGTCCATGCAGATCACAAAAAGATATGGAGAATAGGATCCCCTTGCCTAATTCCTCTTTTAGGACAAAATTCTGCTGTTCTACTTCCATTCCAAAGGACATTGTAGGTAACCATGGTGACACATTACGTGATAATATCCGTCATGTTCTCTGGCATTTTAAATTCATTGAATCCTTGCTTGATGAAATTCTAATTAAGTCTGTCATAAGCCTTTTTAAAGTCAACTTTGATGGCCATGAATTGCTTTTTTTCCTTTTATCATTCACATAGAATGCATAATTTCCTTAGCTATAAGGATATTGTCTTGTATCTTCCTTCCTGGGATGAAACTTGACTGATGGACTGAAATTCGGTCATTTAAGAGGGGCTTGATTCTATTCGTTATGATCTTGGCCATAATCTTATAGCTCACATTACATAGGGCAATAGGTCTGAATTGGTTAATAGTATCAGGATTGTTCAGCTTTGGAATGAGTGCAATCAGGGTTTTGTTGGCATGTTTGATGAGATCTGGTTCCTTCCAACACATAATAATAAAGTCACAAACCTTTTCCTTCATTTAGTCCCAATTATTCTTGTATAACAATGCTGGAAAACCATCACTTTCTGAGACTTTTAGTGATCCTATGCTGAAAAGCGCTTTCCTAATCTCCGCCTCATCTGGAATTCTACTCAGGCTCCTACATTCAAAAAGGCTAAAGTTAGGCAGAGAAAATTGTAATAGATTAAAGGGAACAATCATTACCTCATCTTGGTAGAAATTGTTGAAATGATTAATGACATGATTTCTTAGTTCTTCCTATTCTTCAATCCATCTTCCGTTGTTGTCTTTAAGCTTTAGGATTCTGTTTTTTCCCCTTCTAATAATGATTTTAGTATGGTAGAACTTAGTATTTCTATCTCCCTCCACAATCTATTTTTCTCTAGATTTTTGGAGTCAAAAGGTTTTTTCTTTGTCTAAAATCTCGTTCAAATCCTTATTGAGTTTCTGTTCAAGTTCATCAAGATAAGGATTCTTTCCATAATCTGCACTTCTCTGAATCCCCGCAATTTGGTTTAAGATTCTTCTTTTTATTCTAAAAATATTTCCAAAGCAGTTCTTATTCCACTCAGTCAGATCATTTCTCAAATTATCAAGAGTGTTCAAGAGTGGATTATTGTTCACCCAGCTATCTTCCAAGCATTGCCTGAAATCTGGGTGAGATACCCACATAGCCTCAAATCTGAACGGTCTATCTCTCCTACTATTGGGGTCGTTGGCCATCTTAATAAGAAGAGGATTGTGATCCGAATTAGTTCTAGCGAGGATCTCAACTTTGCCTTCGCTAAATCTAGTTCTCCAAGATGAGTTAGATAGAGCTCTGTCGAGCCTCTTGAAAACTCTATCCAGCCCCTCCCACTTGGGTCCTAGCCAAGTGTATCTAGATCCCACGAAATCTAGATCAATAAGTCCACAACTATTAATCCAATTGACAAATAAATTACAAGCACTTCTGTCCATTGCTGCCCCTCCTTTTTTTCGGTAGTGTCCTTTATTTCATTGAAGTCTCCTGTTATGAGCCAATCCCCTTCCATTGAGTTTGCAATATTCCTAAGCTTCGTCCAAACATTTTTCCTGATCTGACTATAAGGGCTGGCATAGACGGCCGTAAAATACCATTCTCTGACATTGGGCTCTTGAACTTTGACATGTATATATTGGTCATGGTTCTCTATGTATTGATATAAAGGTCATCTGATCCCTATTCTAGCAGACCCATATGCCTCCAGCAAATCCTTGTGCTTCTACTACGATGTGATACTTGAAGCCAAGTTGTTGTATAACTGTAGTTGCAGTACTTCCACTGCATTTAGTCTCGAGCAAAACAACTAAGTCTGGCCTATGATGCCTATACATGTCCTTGAAAGTTCTCTTGAAAGCATTACTTGCTGCTCCCCTGACATTTCAAATTAAGCAATTCATTAAACAAAAAAGGAAAATGAAGAAACCAACAACCAAAATAAACCATAAAAAAGCCTCAGCCAAGCAGAACCAAGAAAAAAGCTTAGTCTATATTCATATCAGTGTCATTTATGACACTGATTTGTAGTGTCGTGAAGTCTATTCCTTCCACAAGCTTCTGCACAGGGTCCATGCCTTCTCCCTCTGTCTTCATTTCACTTGGTAGAAAGTCTAGTGGTCTGCCCTTGTTGTGTGGGTCTTGAATTGAGGATTCAATGCATTCCTCCATGATGGTAAGAGCTGTATTTTCTTCCACCATCCAATTTTTCTCATAATGGTATTCTCCTTTCCATTGTATGATCTGTTGAGGTTCTTCTATGGTTGTTGTATCTTTGGTGCTTTTTGTTAGGATCTTTGCTCTTGGTTCTGTTGGTGCTGGTATGCTCTAATTTTGGTTCGATTTTGTGTTGTCTGTCACCACCTTTTTTTCTTTCTTATTTGCTGTTATAGTTCTTGCTCCTTTAGATAAACCAATTTTTGCTCTTTCTTTGCCTCTACTTTGACCAATGGTCTTCTTTTTTTGTCATTGTTGCTGTCTTTTTCCTTTTGTTGCTCTAGTTCTTCATATGATGTTTCCTCTATTTGTAGAACAGTAAATCTTGATATGTTATTTGATTCTATTTCTTGTCCCGTTGCTTTACTCGTCTCTACTTCATTTTGGTTAACGCCATCCTTTAGGATCTTCTTTTCCCTTTTGGGCTTTTGGACCATCATCCATTCCCCAAACCTATCATGTGCATTTGTTGCAATTTGCTTCTCCTTTGTGATATCCTCCTTTTTTTACTTCCTTCTCCCTGGCAATTTTCTTGATTCTTTTTTCCAGGCGTTTCATTACTTGCTCCCTTTTTAGTATTGCTTTGAGCCCCATTTTTATTGGTTACTTCCTTTTTATTTGGACAATTTTTTATCATGGTCCACCTTCTCGCAGTTGAAGCATATTTGTAGATGCCTTCATATTTCACTCTATATTCTCTCCCATTAATGAGATATCTTCCTAGAAGAGGCTTTGTCAAATCCACTTCTACTCAGAGTCTAGCAAATTTTTTCCTGCATAATTTAGCTGTGTTGTTATCTACCTTTACCGTCCTTCCAACAAGGTTTCCAATTTGCCTTGAAATGCTTCTATCATATAGTTCAATTAGAAGTCCAAGTAGCCTTATCCATGCCGTCACTTTGTCAATTGTTGCTAGTTGGGGGGTTAAAGTTAGGCTCCCATAATCTCACGGTAGGATAATGATCATAGACCTTCCAAGGCCCCTCTAGTAGTGCATGGTCGAAGTCCTCACTTGCATACAGCTTAACAAGACAGTACTCTTCTCCCAAGTCAATCACTTCAATACCCCCTTTTTTCCTCCACATATCTTCTAGTCTTCGTTTCATTGCAGCATACCCCACTTTTTTTCCTGGCAATTTTACTGTGAGAGTATTCCACCAAGGCTTCCATAATCTTCTTTCAGTGGCTTCATCAATGACAATATTGAAAAGTCCATTTTCAATTTTTTCTACTATGACATTTGTGTTATGATTGTATGCATTTTCATTAGTTTTTTTGATCATTTTTTCATCTTATGCATCCTTTTCTACTGGATCTTCCTCCAGAAATTCCTCTCTTGGGCCCTCTCTTACTGTTTGAGCGAAAGATCTCCCTTTTCATTGTGTTCTTTTTTGGCCATGTTGTTCATGCATCCACTCCTCATCTCTTGGCACAAGGATTTGGTCTCCCATAAATCCTTCTCCTTTTGTTCTGATTTTTTTAACATTCCTCCGTAACAGGTCTTGCTCCTCCAGGACTGGGTGATCCTCTTGAACTGTTCTGCCAGGATCGTCAGTGGTGTTCATGATCGCTGGTTGAAGTTGGAAGTTCACTTGTACGGAGAGAATATGTGCAAACGGTCGAGAGCTAATGGCTAAAAAACTTGAAACTCTTCCTTGATTGTATTAGTGTTTATTCTTGAATTGTAAGAGCTTATGCTTTGTTGTTTTTTGTTTTTTTTAATAAGGGAGCTCAACACAATACAGTGGAACGACAATAAAACCAACAAAAAAGAACATGTCAAAACAAAAACCAAAAAATTATCTCTAGTATCATTTTTGGCTTTGCCATCAACAATAAAAGGGATCCAAACTACTCACTTTCTATAATTAATTAAAGATTTCTGGAACACCTCCTCTACACCCCTTCCTTATTGTTGAACATCTCCGGCTTATGCTTTTTTGTTGTTGGAGCTGTATAACAGAAATCGATGATAATGATTCTAGTTTTAGAATTTGTAGGGTAAATGAAATTTGATAGAAATAAAAATTGAGTATGACTAATCATTTGTTGTTGTGGAATTGGCAGCATGGGGAGATGTTAATGTCAAAGATCATACTGGCCGAATTTACTGCTAGAAAAAGATGTAGTTAAGGATTTTTTTGTTTTCACGGTATCCTCTAATCTGGCGGTAAGTTAAAGACTAATCTATTGTAGTACGAAGCTCCATTTAAAGGTTTGTTGTTGGCCAATAAATTATTGCATGTACAATGCGAGATTCAAAAAAGAGAGTACGAGAAAAAGTGGGATAAAAGTTGGGGTTTTAATGTTATGGAGAGAAGTTTATATCATCAAATGCATCATATGACGTCGTTTCACATAAAAGAGGCGTCACTCCTATACAACGTCGTTTTGGGATTACCAACGCGGTAGAATTAGTTTATCTCAGCTTTCTAATTGTAGCATATGAATGGAAAGTGGCTTAGGAACTACTAGGGGTGGCAAACGGGCCTAAACCCGCCGGGCCGGTCCGCGTAACCCGCCAAAAAAGGCGGGCTGGGCTGGAAAATCGGGACCGCCAAATAGCAAAAGCCCGCCTAACCCGCACCGCTTAAACCGCGGGTTTTGGCGGGCTTTGGCGGGGCGGGGCGGGCTTCCCCGCCGGGCTAAGGTTTTTTTTAGTGAGGGGGTATTTTTCCAATTTTTTTCCTAAAACCTAACTTCTCCAACCTAACTTACAAGAGTACGAAGATAAAAATTGAGTGTTTTGAATTATATTTATGTTATTTTGGAGACAATATTTATAATTATGTTTTGGATTATGTTTATTTTGCTTTGGAGAGAATATTTATACTTATATTTTGAATGAAAATTTGGTTTATAATTATATTTATTAGATATTTATAATTACAAAGACTTTAATGTTTGTTAATATAAAAAATATAATTTTTTATGCCATTATAAATTATAAATTTATTAATATGGTTGTGAAATTATATATATTACTTAGTAGTTAATAGTAAAAAAAAAGAGAGGAGATTTGGCGGGCTAAGCCCGCCAGCCCGCAGTTAGGCGGGGCGGGCTAGGATTCTAGGACCGCCTCATTAGGCGGGTAATTCGAAAAAGAGAGTTGCATATTAAATGGTTATGGTAACTGATTTAGTTATGTTATAACAAATATCAAAGTTGCAATTAACAATTTTGCATAGGATAGAAATTATGATTAAAATTAGAGGTTTTTTTTGGTTATAAATTGTATTCGATCATCTTAAAATTTACATAAATTGTGCAAGAAAATGATATATATTTTTTTCGTTAAGTAAATGAGATCTGCGGGATGTATCACCAATTAATAAAAAAGATGATGGGACCACTGAATCATTCATCTTGAAGTTTTCTTTTTGGGGTCAAAACTTTATATTTTTGAGAGTATAGTTGGATTTTTTTTTTCGGCAAGATTTTCATTTAAGAAGACTTATGTATGTAGGGTAGATGATTATTTAAATTAACTATGATGTATAAACATTTTAACGATTAATTATAGGTATAATTGATCTTTATAAATAAATTAATTGTCAAAATTCAGATGTCTAATAATGTATTATATTACAATAGCAAAACCATTTGATTCAATCGTCCACTGTCTTGAAACAAAGAAAAAAAAATATTACTGGTGGGAGTCGCTTGATGTATATGCATGTTAGCTACTTCGGCCATGAGACTCAACAGAATTGTAAAATCTAAATAAGTGAATTTGGTATTGATCATACACTCAGTTCATCAGCTTGAAATGACAAGCTTTAATTTACTTGTTGATATAATATTCGCCAATTGAAGTCTTAAAGGTCACTTTTATCTTTGATTGATATCAAGCATAGATAGTCTGTATAATTATCATAATAATAGTAATAAAATTGTTGATCAGCAGGTCAATCTCACCATCCATCAGAAACTTAGCAAACAATTTACAATGGCAAGTTAATTAATTAACAAGAAAGAAATGGAGACAACAAAAAGCTAAGGGTTTGATGCATGGCATCCTTCAAAGTCCAGAAACAGCTAGCTCGCGAGCATCTCTTTGATTGATAGCTATCTTAGATTAAACGTACATCTCCTGAATCTGTCTTAGCTTCAATCCCTTACATTCTATATCACCAACAATCAGCAATAAGTAAATCCATATACTTATTATGCATTGCACATACATATATTTATTAATTATAAAATCTACCTTTTGCGCTTGGACTTGAGGGAGGTAACTGATTGAGAGTTACTGTGCCAATTGCGTTTCCTTTGGTTGATGAACCAGTTGTTGATTTGCTTCAGCTGCAACCCTGTCTCCTCCACTAGTTTTGCCTTGTCATCTTCCTGCATGCACAATGATTAATTAACAATGAAGATATGTAATGAGATGCATGGATGCATGCATATATATACATACAGTTGGATAAGGCCACTTAGCATGCTGCTGCCACCAGTTCTTCAAGACAGAAGTGGTGTCACCGGGTAATTTGCCAGCTCTACGTTTCCTCAGGATTTCTTCCCTAACATCTTCAATCCTTGACTTGAATCCTTGCTTCAGTTCAATCTTGAGTTCTTGACGGACTCTTTCCATCAATGACCTTTCTGATTCCGTAGGGAGTAAGGGACCAAATCCCATCATGTCATCACCACCACCACCACTCGACTGATCCAAACAGAAATCCATCTGAAATTCATCTTCATCATCTGACATTGTTGCCCCACTTCCTTCCCCCAGGCTCACTCCTGATATCATCAATTTTATATATACACTTATTAATTTCTGCTTATAAAAGTATAGTTTGAAGCACTTTATCATCCTTACAATTTTTGTCTGCACATCTCAATCATACATAATTACATATAATAAATAGCATACTCTAGGTCACATTAGGCATTGACTAAGCCAACTACAACATTTATTTTCACCTAAAGTGGGTTGCACGCCTAAAAGTACAGTTGAACGTCATCTTCATGCCTAGCTAATTAGATAGTAATTATATTGCATCCATAATTATGAGCTGCATATATAGTTTCATAGCTTCTATTTCTTTTTTTTATTAGTTATATTTAGTTTGTGTTTCTATTTCTATTTTTAGTATTTTTATTTTAAAAAATTTATAAAAAAAATAAAAACATAAAAAAACACAAGCAAAACACATTCTTAAATATGTCAAATTTAATACATACCAACTAATTTAGAAACAATTATTAGCTCAATCAATCAATCAAACAACCAAGCATTATTTAAAATGTATTGTCTGATACCTAATACACAACAATAATCCTAAATATATCTCAATACCTAATAATATGGCTAGTAAAATAATTAAGAAATTATTTGAAGCAAAAGATATGATTTATTTAAAAAGATAATTGAGACGTGTAGAATCTAAAAGTTGATATGGCCGTTAGGTATAAATGACATTATAGATAGACATTTTCAGCTAGACATACAGGCCCTATCACAAATTTATTAGAACTAAAGGTACTAATACTATTTAACATGCACGTTTTAGTGGATAAGTAAAGTTTTATCAATTTGAAGAGGCTCTTCTAGTCTAGTGGGAATGAAGGGGATAAAAAGGAAAATAAAGTATTGCTGACAAGTCACGGGAAGTCAAGAGTAAAAACTTTCCCCCTTGGTTTACCCTTCTGATTTTTGTGAGTTTCGAGTGCATACACGTTTATGACTAAGATATAATTAACAGCTAATGCTATTAAAATTTAAAAAAGAAATTTGAGTAAAACAACATCATTGTTGATTATATATACATGGTTCAATGTGCATGTGTGATAGCTCCAGCTGTATGTGTTAAGTAACAGACTTGTTTAGGTGCTGTCATTTGTCAACAATAACTAACCACTTAAACAACTTATAACTATTGCTAACTAAAAGAGCCAACTAAAAAACTAACTGATAGATTGATCCTAACAGCATGAAAGCTCTTGAAAAGTTTTATATATATAGCAGTTTATTTCTTGATTGAAAAGCATTTGACTGCTTTGCTTTGGAGGTACATTATAGAGCCCGCTGGTTACTTACCTTTGTAACTTGGAAATGGGATTATTTGGATAATAAGTAGCACTAATATGATTTAATCCGAATATGGATGGGAAAGGGTTGCAGTGGATAGATAGGAATATTCTATTCATGGTACATGCATACACAAAAATCAGAAAGAAAGGCTGATGATTTTGTGATTATCTCTTCATCAACAGTAGTTGTAGTTCCATTCCCATCCCACACTGTTCCACTCTAAGTCGTTACTGTTTTCTATCAGCCTTTAATCATTGATTGTCATCTTCTATCTCCTTCTTTGTCTCATTACTAGCTATATCTATCTATGTGTGTGCTTCATCACTTGCGTGCGTATGTATATATATATTTTATAAATTAAATAACCAACTTAATTAATTAAAGCAAGGTAGTTGTTATGTAAGAAATTTGATAAAACTAAAATGGGGTGAAATTAGAAAAGAATACCGGTGAGAGCTTGCAAGGTATTTTCAATATCACGGCAGGCCATGACAGCCTCGACGGCATGGACTCTGACATGTTGCTGAAGCTGCTCTTTGAAAGTACACAACACTATCAAGTACTGAGCCTGCGATATTAATATACACATATATTACTAAACAAGAAGAACAATTAATTAGGCAGAAGAAGTAGAAGGGAATATTAATTACGAGGAAATTATCAAGGTCTTGACGGTCGTGAGGAGAGAGAGAGAGTGTGTGTTGAGAGACATAGGAGCGAAGAACATGGTGTGATTGTGATAGCTGTGCGTCTATAAGTGGAAGCTGGTCTATTGGCGTTGCAACTCTCAGGCACGCCACGTGTGCTGCCAGAACCTGCTCGTACAGCGGGTGTGTTGCTATCTCCGCCTTCAGCTGCCGCTGTTGCTGCTCGCCGCCGGACCCTGTTGCTGAAGACATCTCTCCTCCTCCACCCATCATACCCAAGCTTGGTTCTTGCATCATTACTCTTTGAACCCAAGGAGGTGGTGTGATGATAATAAAGGCAAAAGGTGTTTGAAGAGAAAGAAAAAGAGATTCAGAAATATGAGAGGAAAAAAGCTGTGTAATTGAGGACCACTCTATGTATATGCTGCTGCTATATATCTATGTGTATCGTATCATCATATGTATGAAAGAGAAAGAGAGATGGATATATAGGAAAGTAGTCTTAGTCTGTGTCTGTGTGTGTCTGTGTCTCAGAGAGAAAGAGAAAGAGAGAGAGTTGGTGGTATCGTTTTTCGGTGAGGTGTGTGTGTGTGTTAGTATAATATAGGGATCTGAGACACACAACTTTCTGCACCACTTCTGATGGGAACAAAGATCTTACATACACATAGAAAGAGGAACCAAGCATAAGCATTTAAGACTCCATTCTTATTTGCGTGTTAGAGATTGAGAGCGAGAGAAAGACGAAATCACAGAGACACACTCTCTATGCTGCAGAATCATTATTATCAAACTCCATACAAGAACCACCCAACAAAATTTTAACTAAAAAAACGAAAAACAAAAAAATAAGCAGATAAAGCTGCTTCTCACCCCTGACATTTTTCTCTCTTTTTCGGTTTTTCCTCCTCCATTTAATTCCTTATTTCTCAAATTGAATTATTGGCTTAACGTTATTAGGTACTACCTTAATTATTATCAGTTCGGTTGGGTTATCACCTATCCGTATATAAATTGATTTATTTGCACATGGTTTACGCTTATACGCGTTAAGCATTGTTGGTTGGTTCTCGTCACTGTAACATTCATTGTTTCTTTTCTTTTGGTGATGACCTCTTAGCCAATTATAGATAAATTACAACCATATTTTAGTTACTTAGCTAATTAAAATTTTTGAGATTTAACTTATATAATATTTACTACTTTTTTACATTATTCTATAAAATACACTAAAAATTCTTATTTAACATAGCAACATTGTCATCCGCTATGTTGTTATAACAATGTTAAAGAGAAAACTTACATAAATTTACTTACTTTAAAGACATTAATTAATTAATATTGATGTACCCAAATAAAGACATGAGTACGGCAACTGAAAATACAGCATATGATGACTTTCAGTAGCTGAATCAACATATCAATACTTTTTTTTTTGGGTATATTAACAAAAATATACATATAATATCATGTATATTACCGTAATCCTTTACCAATAGATAGACCCACTAGGGGTTTAATTTAAATCAAATATAAATATGTAGGCACTGAAAAATTAGGCTTAGATGACCATTATTACTTCAATTATCAAACGGGCAGGCCAACTTAATGTCTACTAAATGCAACAATCGTTAGTTGTACCAAAAAGAAAAACAAAGCTTAGTTAATATAGTATAATTTAATGTTTATAAAATAAGAAAATAATGTTTTTAAGTATACGCAACCTGAAAATATATATATGCTTGCAATTCCAACCAGTAGGTTGAACCAAAAATTATATATGGAGCGAAATATAATAGGGAAATCTCAACCAAATGGAGTGCTCCACTAATCAAAAGAAGATAAAGATATATATCCTTTTTTGTCACCAACCTTTATTTAAGTTTTAATCTTGTTAGTTATGTATAAAGTCGGCTAAAGGTTGAGCTGTCAGTGTTTCTTCTCATTGTTGGAATGGTGCTAACTAAACTTTTCATCTTCCATGCTCTTTACCTGTTATGCTAATATTCCTTTTTCTACTTTTTCCTATAAATTATTTTTCGTATAGGAAGTGTATATATACCGTAAATATTAATTAACTGAGAGGTTGGATTGTTGGAATCAAAGCAAGAAGGGGAAATGAATCTGCACTGCTCTTTGCTTACGTAGCAACCATCTGTTTGTTAAAACTGAAACTCACCACCAACTATGAAATGAAACTAAAGAGATCTTATAGATTAATTAAGGCTTTAATTAATTCGTCACCCAAATCCAAATCAAATTTGTCAGCTTCACCCACTAAAGATATGTAATCTTCTCTGATGTGAAATTTTTTATCCATCATTTGTCCAACTCTAACCGCATCCATCAAGGGGTTGTATATGGATGTAGGGAATGACAGAACAGTACGGTTTTGGGAGGATATTTGGTTATCTCACAGTGTTTTTAAAGAGTTGTTTCTAAAATTTTTTTCGGTCTCAAATCTTTAGGTTTTGTTATTAGAGATTGTAGATTTTGAGATGGGTTAGAGTGAATATGAAATTTTTAATGGAGGAAATAACTTTTTTTGTGGGAGTTGGCACTAGTAAACCAACTCCATCATGTTTTATAGTCTGTTCAGCTAACATCCGAGAGGGAGGACAGAGTGGTCTGAAAATTTGATAGATCTGGTATTTATTTGACTAACTCATTTGTGCAGGTGTTGCAGAAAGCAGTTCTCCCGAAGGAAATAACAAGTTATAGTTTCACAAGTGCAATTTGGAAGGGTTTTGTTCCATCAAGGATTGAGTTATTCTCTTGGTTTGTGTTGGTAGGAGGGTGAATACTAAGGACAGACTGTGTAGACTAGGTGTAATTAACCCAAATGATCGTACATGCATCTTATGTGGTAAGTCTGTGGAGTCTGCTTTTCATTTGTTTGCTGGTTGTGAGATTTTCTGGCAGGTGTGGTGTGCTTGGCTATTCGCCCTTGGAAGGAAATGGACCATGTCTGGTACACTCAAACAACACTTTGAAAGCTAGACGAATGCTGCAGCAAGAAGAGGTGAGAGGAGGAGGTGGGTGATTGGCTTCTTTGCTGTTATCTGGACAGTTTGGCTAGAACGGAATGATAGCATCTTCAGGAATCAAAGCTCGCGTGTGGTGGATATTATTAGTAGATCCTTCTTGCTCTCCGATGAGTGGAGTGATGGTGAACCCTATGGTTGTTAATGGCAATATCGAAGATAACTAGGGGTTGTCATGACTAGAGTTGTCGGGTTGTTCTTTATTATTTTATATGCTCCACCTTGTTGTGTTGAGCATTTTTTTTGTAATAAGGACAAGTTCGTCGCATCCCCAAATTCTATGTTAAGTTCGACACAGTATATAAATCTAGTGGGATCATTTACTTTTCTCTTTTCTTTTCCAATCTCTCTTCTAAATTCACTCTGGTCGTCTTTTCTTAATATCGGTTTGACACCGGTGATATTCATTGCGGACGACATTCTCAATTCCAGGTCAGTAAATAATAGGTTAGTTAGAATTAATTTTTTTAACTTAGTTAGAAGTACTGTTTACATGTTAGATAAAATAAATAGTTATAAGTTGCATGTTAGTTAGAGTTACAGAGTTACTGTTAACTGTTTTTATGTTAGTTAAATTTTTTATGTTATTGTTTTTAAGTATTTGTTGTTTTGTTATCTTTAACATGTTAATTAGTATAACAAAGTAAATTGTTAGTTAGTTTAGTGAGAATAATTAGTTTAAGTTGTGAATCAGAAAGTAATTAGTTGAATAATTAATTAGGTTAAGTTAGACTAGAAACAAACTTGATTAGTAAAATTTAGGATTCAATTAGTTATTTACTAAGTTTTTAAACTGTTTTGGATTTAAATATATATATTTTTTATTAATTTAGTTAACGTAAAAGGAATTGAGTTTAGTGTGTGTGATTTTATTTTACTAGATTGTGTTTAGATGGAGTAGTAGTTATTGGGTTATGAGAGTGAGATGTATAGGTTGGATCACACTGAGCACATTGCTGGCAGACTTGATTGAGTGGTACACTTTTTTAAATATTTTGTATCTTATTATAATTAATAAGCAGTGAACTTGTTATTTTATGTGTTCACTGTTCTGGTTTTTTTCTTATTTTTTGTTTTCATTTGGTAAGCGCCTCGGATCTTGCGCACCAGACGGAATTTGATGACACGGCCATCGGAGTAGATTAGACCATATCTTAGACGAGACAAATTTGAGTATGTGACCTATATGGTCGAGTTCGAGCACGATTGGCCGCTTGCCTCATCTTTCATAGAGAGGTGGAGGCCTGAGTCCTACACGTTTCATCTACCGTGCGGGGAGATAACTATCACCCTGCAGGACGTGGCCTATCAACTGAGACTCAGAATCGACGGTGATCCTGTGAGCGGATGCATTGGTGGGTGGGAGCAGCACTATCAGGGACGCACCATGAGATTATGTGAGCAGATTTTGGGTGTTGTTCCTGACGCAGATGACAGACAGTCTCAAACGAGGTGGACTGTGAAACTCACTTGGTTTCACAACACGATTTATAGAGAGCTGGAGCAGGACGCCACAGAGGAACGCCTGATGAGGTACACAAGAGGGTACATCATGGAGTGATAGGAGATCTCCTATTCCCAAATGCATCTGACTCTCAGGTGCACATAAGGTGACTATCCCTACTGGAGGACCTCGAGACGTGTGGCCGGTTATTGTGGGGGCTGTGCTGGCATTATGAACTTCAACACCATCGTCTTTTAAGTCAACATTACGAACTTCAACATTAGACCCCTCCTGACTATCCTCAGGTGGCATATTTAGATCCACCATAGTCCTTCTAATAGTTCGTCTAACAACTCCACTCAACGGACTATCATCGACAGTATCTGCAGATGATCCTCGGCCACCCACCTCAACGAGATACACAAATAATTCTAACAGATAAACATTTGTCCATCGGTTGTGCCACGATCTTATAAGTCGTACGTTTTCGTCGTCGCACAAATGGTATATAATTCAAGACAATAAAAATATTTCTCACAACCGTGATCTGATAAATATAATAATAACAGAGACAATACAACTGTAATATACCTTTTATAAAATAAATTGCCATATATTTCGGTCGGATATCTGTAGTAAACTTTTTTCACTATTTTTGCCTCTTGCTGCGCGACGGAGTATAATATCAAATTCTTCAAAACTGTTAAACTGTAGACTTTCGGTGTCATATAGGTAATTATCGGTTTTTCTGATCTAAAAACGATAGAACCTTCTTCGTCATACATTATTTCACCATCGTAATGAATGGATAACAATGGATTCATTGACATCATAGAGAAAATGCCAACAATAAGAGAAAAAAATAAACAAGGATATTGTGCTTTTTTGATCTACTCTCCAACAGACATACTTTTATCTTGGAAACCTATAATATAGTTTGGGGTGCGACAAACTCTATATAAATTATAAAGTTTGGGGTACGGCGAACTTGTTCTTCTTATAAAAAAAATCGTGTTTTAAAAAATAAAATTAAAATATCTTGTTTGAAAAAATATTTATTTTTTATTTTATTTGAAAAAAATTCCAAAAAAACAATATTGAAATGTCTAAAAAAATGTTACTAGAAAATAGATCGATAAAAAAAAATCAAAACTCAATAAAATTCGATATTTTAAATTGATAGTCTAAAATCAACATCAAAAAATAATTCTGAGATAATAAATATTAAAATACATTAAACGAGTGTAATAAACAAAATTATAATATCTCATTAAAAAATAAAATTGTTATTCCAATAAGAGAAGAAAAAATATTATAAAAAAAATTTAAAAAAATAAGTCTAATTTTTATTATCACAAAATACACAAATTTAATATAAATATCAAAAGTATCTTTTTAAATATTTTATCTAACGCGGATCTTATTGTTGTTTTGATTAGACATTAAAAAATAGATAATATTAATATAAGAAGGGAGAAACCAAAACATAAAAGAGAAAAACAATCATAAATTAATCTAAGTATATATCTAATTCTTTTTTCTTAAAAAAGGTATTGTAGTTGGCTAAAGATAGAGTATAGGAGATAAAAAAGTTGTAAGTATACTAATATACCAATATTTCAATAATTTTTAACTATTAATTTTAATTATATAAATTATATATATTTTTTATAATTATTATTCACAATTAAAAATCATTGAAATACGGCTGTATTCATACACTTACAAATTTTCTTAAAAGATAAGATAAAAGGAAAACTAAACTAAAGGATATAAAAATCTGAAATGAATATTCTTTCCGCTCTGTTCTTGATTACTTTTGTTTGAAGAGTACGTGTTGCGTTGAAAACAAGGAAGCAAGCATTTTATCCAACGATTTCACGAATAAAAAGCCTTCAAGCAACATCTCTTATTTGTCCACTTATGTTATTCCATTTCACGTTAAATCAACTCATAAAAAATATCTAAGTACGAAGCTCGGAAAAATATCTGCTTTTTTTTCTTCTAATTTTAATATAAATAAGTGTCAGTATTAATTTTTTATTTTTTACTAAAAATATCTATCTTTTAAGATTTTATTGTGAATAATAATATAGAATTTTTAAATAAAAAAAACAGTTTATTTTTAAATAAATTTAATATTAAGTTCAAATAAAAGTAGAAAAATATTAAAAGTTATTACAATAATAGTATAGTACAACAAAACTCAGAGAGATACCAAGATCCCAAAGAAATAAGTCAAATAACAACCCACAACTAAAAAACCAATTACTCCTATTGGTTACAATATCTGCCATAAGAATGATAGGTCTCCACAATCGAAAATTGAACGATGTTGTATATTCATTAATGTGAGAAAGGATAATACACTTGATGCATATCGTTGAAATTTGGATGAAAAGTGATTCGTTTGCACACTATATATATCAGTATATCAGCAGCTTGAGAAAAAGAAAATTAATGGCAGCAAGAAATCAGAGCCTTGTTATGAATGGAAACCTGACCTGACCCTAACTTTGGAGCATGGTAGGTCCAGCACTATATCTATCTATATCCCACGTGATCTTTTTCCCCAGTTTTTCACTTTTCCGTTTGCATGTAACAATTCATGTTCATGTCTAGCTATGAAATTACACACTTCAAAAAACAGGACTAGAAATGTTGTTTTTATATTAAAGAATAAAAATATATCTAGGGACACAACTTAATGTATAAATAAAGCAACTCAATAATTGAAAGAATAAAGCTTAACTCTCTTGGCTATTCAATCATGGGAATAAGATTTAAGAAGCAGGAGTTGGGGCATGAAATAGCAAGGGATTGACAAACCCATGATTTGACCGTTAACCGTTAAGACATATGTAACCCCGAAAACCTTTATCAAATTATTCTAGCCTGGAAATTTTTAGAAATATTGTAATCCTTCTTTTTGCTTGCAAGCCTCTTATTCCCTTTCACCATATATATGGGGTAAAGAGGTAAATATTAAATTAATATTCAAAAGATTTTAACACTAATAAAATAATATTTAATTTTTATTATTAACAAAATTATTTTTAAAAAATTTTAGAATTTGACAAGCATCCTACTAAACACGCTAAAATACATTTCCGTCAAATACAATAATGATTTAGTCCACCGTGTTTTGTTAATCTGGCAAAATCCACCCTAATCCTAATCCCTCCCCTCTCCAACGTGATTAAGAAGCTCAGAGAAAAAGAACAGCCGTGAGCACTCCAATAAACATGTGTGGGTCGGGTATTATTGCAGGAATCATGGTAGAATAAGAGAGGGAGGGAAACACCAAGAGAAGAAGGAACCATGGTGGAATTGCCGATTGCCTCTTTGGATAACCACCCCGCCATCTTCGTCGGAGAACCGACCCACCATCTTTGTCACGCCATCACATTGCTGGAGAAAGAGAGTGAGAGTGCGAGAGCAAGAGAATTGGTTGGGGCGGGGAAGGGGATTGGGGAGGGAGGGATTACTGATTAGGGTTGGGAGTTTGTTAGGTCATCAAAACACGGTGATTATGTTAGTATAGTGCTCATTGAAGATGTGTTTCGACAAATTTAGGAAAATGTCTGTCAAATTTTAAAATTTTTTAAAAATCACTTTATCAATAACAAAAGTCAGATATCATTTTGTGAGTTCTCGAATTTTTTAGATATTAATTTAATATTTATCTCTAGGATAAATTATAAAAATGTTTGGATTTTTATTATTTTATTTTTATTTTTAAAATTTTAATAAAAAATAAGAAGTGAAAATAAAAGACAACATCTTACTTTTAATATTTGATTTGTATTTTTATTTTTAGTATTTTTTTCCTAAAATCTTATAAAAAAAAAGTGAAAATACTAATTACAATAATCGATTAAATAGCATATTCATCATCTACCATTTTTAATTGATCATTGTAATTAGTATGTCCATCATCTACTACTTATTTAAAATTACATAATTTTTTTTATATTATATTTTGCATGAATTTACATTATAATAACATTACTCCTATTTTAATAATGTTACTCATTATAAAAAAAATCTTAATAGGTGGCCTTTCGGAAAAAGATCCTCTCCAGTTTTTTTAACAATTAATAGAATTCAGTGTGATTTATCACCTTTGATTCTATGAGTGGAACCAGAAATAAATAAGAGAGAGAGCGCAATAAATAGTTAGATTGAACACTGAATACCATCCAGTTTTTTTTTTCACTGGAGAGGATCCACTCCCTGGCCTTTCTTCTTCGTCCGTGTAAAAAAGCTCAACTAAAATGTTGTATTAGTAGTATATGGTAAATCTTGTCTAAAAGTAAAAGTGATGGAGCTGGGAAGAGAGCAAAAGCATAATGGAAGGGAGAAGAAAATGAGAATGAGAAGAACGAGAGAACATAAGTGTCCAAGAAAAAAGTGGTGGTGGTCTTCTATGGAGGTAACAGCTGGACCTGCGTCACCATCACAGCTGTAGTACTGTCCTCTTCTATCATTATTTATTTCTTGCGTCCACAATATTACCAACACGATCAATATAAGTGGTCCCCCAACTATTAAATCAAACCTTAATTAAATTCAAATACTATAGTACTATAAAATAAATGAATTGCATTGCTAAGAAGAAAAAAAATACAATAAATAAAACCAAAAACTCAACTGCCAATGTACAAATCAATGACCAGTGATCTCACCTATCACTTTCACCTCACCACAACAAACAACACTTCTATCATTTTCAGTTTTTGTCAACAAAACTATACTCTTTAATGATATTATTGATGATATCGTAAACCTTATCCTGCTATAATGAGTAACATGATATGCAGTCAATACTTATTTAATGCCGCCAATTTAAATTTTCATATAATAAATAATAATCTAATTTAAATTATTCAATCAGTACTATCTTGTAATATTTCGTTTATGTAATAAAGTAAAAAAAAAAGTTAACAATTCGTATATCATTTCTAGCGAATTAGTGAATTACCACCACTTAGCACCTCTGGAAACATGTATAACACAAAATGAAACGTCAAATATGAAAGAGTCTCGACGATGTAAATTGTAATTGTAATTACAGGAGAGATACGGCATTCGACAAATTCAACAACACCCTAGTCCCACAAACACCAGCACCGAAAGCTACTATCACATTCTAGATTTATTTGACGAGAAAGGCACGTACTACTGCACTAGGCTACATTTGACACCTTCAAAGAATCGTATTGCATGCTAAGTCTGTTGGCACTTGCTATTCTGCCACAAAACCTAGTCCTATCACAAACAGAATGTTTAATTACTATTAAGCTGAGTTTTCATCACAAGCACATAAAGGGTGCTAAAAAAGATTCATCCCACAAAAAGGTGTATAAAAAAATCACTTAACAGAAAAAATTTTATCTATCTTTTGTTCCCTAGGAAATTTTGTACCAAAGTCCACCGCATCCAACATGGATATCTAACCATCAAGCCGACAACAAAATCTATATCAAATTCTGTAGCTTTACATGAATTATTAGCGAAGGAGGGAGAGAACAAGGTTAAAAGTTAAAAAGGCAAAAAGAGAATTAGCTGGGCTAGGCTTTTCCTCCCTACTCAGCCTCTGAGCTGCGCTGCAAAATCAATCAGCATAAAATGGGGACCGCAACTTTGGTTGGGATGGTTAGAGTAGAGAAACTAATATAGAGCGTGGAGGGAGGTTAAGGGTTGGGATTCCAAGATACACAAGACAAGACCTACCTCTGTGGTCGTAAACACTATATACTACCAATATTTACATTAGAAACATAACCTAATATCACATACATGACACCAGGCATAAAGTTGTTGTAATGAGATACATGGAATCAAGGGCACGCATTTCAAAGTGAAATCTTCAAAAAATTAACTCCTGCTTATGTAATTCACATCACTGTACATTTATCTTTGGCTTTTCCATCTGCTCTGGGTGTTGTAGATCCAGAAGACGATGAATGCCTCCCCGTGTTTCTTGCCACCTGTGAATAACATTTAGTAGAAAGTTTGCAAAAGCTTCCATTTTTAAATTTCAATTATATAGAGAGCTGGTCATCAAATCAATGCATGTTCCTATTAACCATCCAGACATTTGTCATCGATTTAAGATCTCCATTGAAATTCAAAATTATCAATCAACCCAATTGCAGTATGAGGTACGAAGGCAACAGATACCAGGGATGTATATCCAAATCATTTCAGATAATGATCGGTTGACAATAATACCATAAATTAATCGCAGCAATAATTGCAAAATAATATTTACCTGTGGACCTGTAATCAGTCTGGAGCCACCAGTGACTGATGATTGTTGAGTATTATGACGTGGAGGCTGCTGCTCAAACTCCTGTTGTTGCAAGGCTATTGCTAATTGCAGATCAGAACTGTCACACAATTACAGGTAAAATCAAAATTAACCATATCATATTGAATAATTTTAATTGAAATTACAACTGGATTTAAAAAGGAAAGGGGAAGGGAGAGCAATTTAAAAGTATGGTGCAAATGGTAAGTTCAGAAAATTACTTGATATCTAAGCCCGCCTGTGCAGCACTATCTATACTGGCAAGATAGTCCTGAAATATGAGCAGTTGTCTTTATATCAATGGGAATTCGGTTCACAAGATTAGATTTTATATCTTTTATAATTCATACCATTGAATAGCTTCATATATAAGATTAATTTTGATACTGATGGTATAAAAAAAATTTTACACTATCATCCAATGATATTTCCACTATTGTGAGAATACTGAGATAGTAGATTGTTAGACTCGTTTGATGATGTGATAAATATATAATTCAAATATTTGCCTAAACTTTTTTTGAACAAATAGTATATACAATTAATTCATAATATTTATTTTTATCAATTCAACCATTGAAGGATAACTATTTATAATCTTGATCATTTACGTCAACACTTATTTTCAAAAGATAAGTACATCAATAAGAATGTCAACAAGAAGTTCTTATTTCAAATTTATGTTAATGTATATAGAAAATGTGTTGAACTATTCGGTTAACTTAAATGTTATAGACATGATCTATAAGAGGAGCTTTCAATCCAAAAATGATTTTTACAAAAAAAAAAAAAAAAAAAAAAAAAATACATACAGCAGTGCTGGTCATGACATTACTCTCATCCCAAGTGTTATTTTCATGGCTTTCTACCTTGAATTCCTTAAAGTTGCTGGTCATAAATATGGTATCACCATTGACCTGAAAAAAAAGTACAACACCATCTTAATTACCGTAATTTAATAATGACCTTACTGTTACTTGTTCATAATAGTGAAGAAAAAGCAAGAAATACATCCTCAACATCAGACATCAGTTCATCACAATAGAAAAGGAACTATACGTAAGAAGACACATAAAGTCATTCCAATTGAATAATACACATCCAAGACAACAGCACCTATATGACTTGGACTGATCTTTCAGTACCAAGAAGTTCAGAATACATATGAACACAATACACAGTTCTCACCAATATCAGCATAGAATGAAGGGGAAAAATCATTAAAAAATTATACGGTAACCTGGGTGAGTAAAGATCATTCATCAATAAATAGTGTTTTACCTCATTCAATTTTTCCCACACCAGATCAGGTTGATTTATGTAACCTTGGTCTGTAGCTAGAAGATACAGCTCACCTTCAAACTGTGAATATTAATGAAAACTTCAGGACTGTAAAGACAGACTACGCAAGAAAGAGAATCAACCATTCCCACCACCCCTTATCAATGATGGGTGTGGTACTTTAAGTCAGGAAAAGGAAAACAAGCCTTTTTACTGACCTTAAACATGGTGCTGAAATGATTGTTTCGGAAAAAAACACATAATTCCCGTTCTTTGAGACCATCTTGTAAACAGAAAAGGCTGCAAAAGCATTTATTATAATTTATCATTTGTAAATTCTAAAAAGACAAATTCCTCAATAATCAATGAGGAGAAAAATATGGATTACATTATTTAAACCAACAAGAGGAGGTCATCATACCCATAAAATGTCAATTGGCTGGCAGTATTCCTCATGAAACTCTTGATCAGTTCTCCTGATCATTAAAGGGGGATAAATTAAGGTGGGGGAAAAAAAGAAAAGAAAAAACTTTTACTAAAGATAATAATACAAATTATCTTAAAGTGATATTCTGATAAAAAAAAACCTTGTTGTGGAGTAATTTCATCCTTAGCTCTTACATCAGGCGCAAGCAACGTGCTTTTGTCAGCCTGTTCCGCAAGAACCACCTCACCTTCATATACAGGTTCATGATCTTCAAAATTCCCAGTTCTTGTATCCAATACACATTCCTCTCCTTCATATATGGGTTCACTCCCATCAACACTTGAAGTCAGTACTTCAGAAGCATCAGTTTGATTATATCTGACACTAGACGAATCTGTATCCATATGGTTAGAGGATACATATGATAATCCTGTTGCATCAGGTTCTTGAGATTCACCTGCAACTTCAGGACCCATAGTCTTAAAAATGGATTCGTCATGAACTTCTACACCCCCTCCGGAGTACTTTTCAGAAGAAATAACAGCTGCATTCTCATTTTGAACCAACACATCAACACCGTTCTTCTCAATCGCATCAATCTGGGCAAAAGACTCTGTAGGTCCCACTGAAGCTGACTGATGAAGTTCATTAATGGTATCTGGCTTTAAAGATGAGTTAGCTGTTTCTACCTGAGTTGACATAGAAGATGTTTGTTCATTTCTGTCCTTGCCAGCAGCAGAGAAACCATCAGATATGGAAGGTTCTAGCTCATGGAAGTTGCTGTTTACAGCACCAGTGCTCTTTTCTAACTTATCTCCGCAATCCACAACTATATTCTCATCCATACTGACAGAAATTGGTTCTTCATTTATATGACCTACAACAGGATCGCTTGTTGAAACTTTAGAATCAGCCTCAGACAGCTTCAAAGCTCTTAACAATTCTGCCTCTTCTTCAATGTCGCCTTTTCTTGGTAACTGATCAGAAACAGAATTGGGAGGATCGTCAAAAGATCTGGTTTTTGATAAACTGGGAGAAGGAACTCCAAGAGCAGCGGTTGTTGCAGCAACAAAATCGACACCATCTTCTTCTGGATTAGTTTTATGTTGAACTTCCATGTTTAATGTTTCAAGAGAAACAAGTTCTCCCATAAGAGCATTATAGGATTTCAATCCTATTGCATTTGCAGTATCAGAATCCTGGTCAACAAGCACATCAAGATTTACAAGGGAAAAAGAAAGGTCGTAATAGTAAGAAATAAACCTTGCATGCTTAATGAGACACAAAAAGGCAACATTTTGATAAGTATTAAGATGCAAATTCAAGAAAGAACATCCACATTTTAAAATTTACGATAAACAACTCTTGATCATGGTCGAATACCCCAAAGCCATATAAATCCCCTACTAGAATCCCATACTTCTGATATGGAACTCATGTCTCATACTTTCCTAACAACTAGCTAATAAAATGCTAGAGCCAACAATGATGAGGGCTAGATCAATTTAAGATATGGCACAAAAATGCCACACCATAGTAGTTTCAACTTTTAGGGAACTATGTCATTTTGCAATCTGATATATAAACCCTACTTCAAAATGCTTACCAATGTAAATATTCACTTCCATGTCACTAATTGATGGTGTTAATAAAAAGATTTCATAGATGCATTTAAACCAAAAAGCACAACAATATCATCATGGTAGAATGAGCATGAAGGTTTGAAGGTGAACAAAATACCTGAGGATCAACTATCCAGCCATGATACAGAGGGATGTCCAGCAGATCAAATATGGCACACTCTGGGGTGAACTCAAAATCATCTATTCTGCAATTAATATGCAATCTTTTGTTAGAACTATTAATTTATTATGAATGCAACACAATTGCCAATGAGAAAACCATAGCCAACCTCCTAAATTTTATATTCACATCAATGCCCGTAGCAAGCCTAGGGAGCAAATCAATTGCATCAGCGATGTTTTGTTGTTGGTTTTCGACATACCCTGCATCTTTGTTCTATAAGATAACAATTTAAAAAGTTGTCAACTCAGGTTACAAAGAATAGAGCCAAAATAAAAAAAAACATTGTCAACTCAAGTTACAAAGAACATAGCCAATTCCACCAAAAATAAACGAAAGAAGATCTTACATTCACATTACTATTGGAATCAATTAATCGCTCTGCAACCAATGACAACAATTTCTCCTGTGAGACTTCAGAAATATCTGGACTCAAATTTATGTTGTTTCTTAGCAGAAGAACATTACCTGCAGTAATAAAATATAAAACAATAAGCAATAAATATGATATCTTCAAACAAGAAATGTAACATAAATATAGCAAGTAGCCCCCTCTAAACTGCAAAGCATTGTGCATGGGGTTTGCAATATCATCTAAGAGAGATTCAGATTATTGCAAATCTTAGTGTCTCCAGGAAGCACCGTAGTACAAACAAAAGGATAAATATATAAGGCAAAGGGTAACATGAAGAGAATAGACTTCAACTTTTGTACAATGACATGACAACTACAAGGCTACACACAAAGGGGTCAGAGAACATATCTTACATCAGGGATAAGCTTTTAATCATTTATAATTATTTTATTTTCTTGAATTTCACTTGAGGTAGTTATAAGTGTCTGTAACCTGAAAGAGAAGAATTTCGATGGAAGATTTCTGAAGATAATAAGGAAATTGGTCAAATGGAAAGTTCAAAGATGGCAATTCTGTTAAGATACATGGGCAGAGCAAGCAGTTAAGGCATAGTGTATCAAAGATTCGAGAATAGTTTCAAAGACAGTATTTCTTGCCAAACTAACATAGTATTTCTCTAATAATAAGAATATGGAAAAGGAGATTAGCCCAAATAATATATTTCATTTCTAGACCATGGTATTTGCTGTACTCTCAATCTAACATATATGGAACAGAACATGTACATTAATGCAGCAAGAAGCCAAGAACGAAGATAAAACGTGAAAGGCTAGAGACCTAAGGGGGACATATTATGAACCAACTCTGCTAATCGTTGCTTGCGCAGCTAGGCAGCACATACTTATATCTCTAGCCAGTTATATAAACACAAAGGGCATCGTGACGGTAAAATCCCAAATGGCTGGAGTTATTTCCTAATTTGCCATAACATAATTGATATTATGGTAAAGAACCATCAATGTTAATAACAGAATCCAAAATTACGAAGTTGATGCATGAAGCAACGAAATATGATACTGGTTCTTGAATGATAATGTCAATGATTATGGAATAAGATAACGACAATAAAGAAACAACATAATTGAGCTGATCCCTGTGCCGATTAAAATAAGAGGAATTAAATTTCTTAAGAAATAAGGAAGTGGAAACCCTAAGAGAGAGGGGAGGGGGACTGACAGATAGCGAGGAGAGGGCAGGGGCCATTGTCATTTTGGAGGATGATTGGCGTTGTGCGTCCAAGAAACTGGATCGTCTTTGTTCTGTGTGTGCACTCTTTCACTTGCTCCTGCTGCGGCTGAGGGTGCGGCGGAGGCGGCGGCGGCTGTTGTTGGTCCTGCTGATCGGTGTGTTGGTCGGTAGGGACAGAAGGGGAAGAAGGGGAAGAAGGCGATGACGATGCCATTTGATTTGATACGATACGATGCGATGCGAAGGGAAGAGAACAAGTGAAAGTCTGCGAATACGAATAAGAACGAGGATGGATGGCCTTTTTGCTATTATGTTATGTTATTATGTTTCCACAAAGAAACAAAACCAGAAAGAGGAAGTAAGTAAACGGAAAATTACGCCAATTGCGCATTTGTGATGACAAAATATATATCCACATAATATAAAGCTTCTCTCTCCGTGCTCGACGTGATTCTCAATGTTTTCCCCGTTTATTTTTTTGCTAAGCCTTGTTTTCCCGTTTCTTTCCTCTAATTCTCTTCATTTTATCCATTTATAATTTATTTACAGGAGACCAATTTAGTCTCTTAAATTAAAATTAGTATGAGTAAATATTTAATCAAAATATCGTATGTTTTACAAATTAACTCGAAACATATTTTACTAATTATAACTTGTAGAAGTAGAACACATATTGCGAGATAAAATAGAAAAATATAGATTGCGGAAAAAAAATTTTGGTATACAAAAAAATATATTTTGTAAATAAGATTTTTTTTTTCTTTTAGTCCTTTTGTAAATGAGATTTTGTGTCTTAAGCTTAACTCTTTTTTTTTTTTTTTTGAAGTACCGTGTGTAGCACGGGTTGCTACAAGTCATTTTTTTTTGGGTCATGGGTTGCTGCCTACAACTTTCATTCTCATTACAAGTTATTGGGCCTACTGGGCTTATTATTTACTATAACTATTGGGCTGTATGTCGTAACCAAAGAAAATATATGGAATTGAATTGGGCTTGAATGGTGATGAGGCCTGCCCAAGTTAGAAGTAAGGATGTATATCGGGCGAAGAGAGGGAAGAAGAACACGTGTGTTGTGTTGGCAAAGAAACGTGTTTAGTTGATGCGGAGACAGCACTACCACCGAATCAATCCAAAACCATATTTCCGATGCGTATCACTATCAGTAGCCTACCACGAGTTGAAGCAACAGTTAGCATTGCCCCTGAGACCATCTCCAGTAGGAAATTCATCTCAGTCCCTATTTATGGCCCACTTGTCATAAAAAGTGACTCCACATCAGATTTTGCGTCATAAGCAATAAATAGGAACTCAATGAATCTCTCTCTTCTCCATTAGAAGGAACTAACTTTGATCCCTATTGTGGTCCCACCTAATTAATTAATTAAGTAATTAAAATTAATATAATAATTATTATTTTTTAATAATATTATTTAAATTTATAAATTCAAAATAATTCAATATTATAAAATATTAAAATAAATAACTTAAATTTGATTAGTATTTTTTAGAGGAACTCTCAACCTTGATCCCCGTGAAGAGTCCTCTTTTCCTTTTCACTCCAATGGTAATTGAGTCCCCATATGTCAGAAGAGAAACTCTATTTCTTAGCATTGGAGTTGCTCTAAAGTCTCACAAATTAAACCACACTACACGCATCTACATACACTTTACGTTTCCAAGAGCAATGGGAATAGGAAAAGCATAAGCTAAAAAGAAAAGAGAAGAGAAGAGAAGAGAAAAGAAAAAACTAAATCGCAGTCGCAGCCATAGACAAAGCCCTACCTACCTACCTCTACCTACTTCTAGTGACTCGTTGGTCCAAGACCAAGACCAAAGAGAGTATACTAAAGTAGTAGTAGTGTATCGTTTCTCATTTGCGTATTTTTTGGAGTCCAAGAAGATTGGTGCCAGTTAGGTAGGGGGAACATGGGTACTCTAACCGCCACAGTTCCTGTGCTCCCTTCCAAGCTTTCCCCTTCTATTTCACCCCATCGGATCTCCATTTTTCCTCACAGGAGGAGATTCAGCAAGAACAACCAAGCTCTTGTGCCAGTATGTCTCTTCCTTCCTTCCTTCCTTCTTTTTATCTTTTGTTGTGAATTGTGATGGATGGAATGATGATTGATTATCAGGTTGCAAGGTTGTTCGGGCCAGCGATCTTCGAGGCTTCGAAGCTCAAGGTATTGTTCTTGGGAGTGGAGGAAGATAAACACCCGGGAAACCTTCCAAGGACATATACCCTAACCCACAGCGATGTCACTGCCAAACTCACTCTCGCTATCTCTCAGACCATCAATAATTCCCAGGTACTTCTCCTTCCATCGTAAATTTATCCACGAATCCATTCATTGTTTAGTACTCTTGAATTCTGGGATTGGAAATGGGATGCCATATATGTATGAACATAAATAGATATAGCCAGAAATTTTGCCAAATATAGTATACTATTGCATATTTATTGATTCTATGAAAATCCTAAATTACCCTAAATAGGTGTTTCTTTGTTGGGAAGATTTCACCCTGTTTGCTTATTATGTTCCATCACTCGACAAAAAAAAAGCAAGGAATTTTGAAACCAGGTAGAAGAATAGTACTAATATATTAGAAGCTGAATCTTATGATTTGTTGAGTATTAAAGTGGTTGTAAGAAGTCAGTTATAGGGAAATAAGTAAGCGTGGAAATTGGATTGGATTGCAGCTGCAGGGGTGGTACAACAAATTGCAAAGGGATGAAGTGGTGGCACAGTGGAAGAAGGTGAAGGGAAAGATGTCTCTCCACGTTCACTGCCACATTAGTGGAGGTCATTTTCTCTTGGATATGTTTGCTAGGCTAAGATACTTCATCTTCTGCAAAGAGCTTCCAGTGGTAAGCAACTCAAAAATAATAATTGTTTACCAGCATAAATATCATTGTAATTTCTAATTTGGGTAGACACAGCACTCATTCACTCTTGGATTGGGTGTATATTTGTGAGTCTACACCCAAAATAGGATGGCTTGTTGGCAAATAATACCTAAATTGCCTACTAGTTACTAGTCAATCAAATATCACATCTGAATTTGGTAATTGCAATATGTTGTTGCGTGTGGGAAATAGGTGTTGAAGGCATTTGTTCACGGGGATGGCAATTTATTCAACAGCTACCCGGAGCTACAAGACGCTTTGGTTTGGGTATATTTCCATTCAAACATTCCGGAGTTCAACAAGGTGCAGTGTTGGGGCCCACTGAAGGAGGCATCCGCACCATCAATTGGGGAGGAGGACCACCACCGTCAAGATGAGGGGGTGGCAATACCACAGCCATGCCAACAAGACTGTGAGTGTTGCTTTCCACCTTTGACGCTCAGCTCAATCCCGTGGCCTCAAGAGGTTCCCAATCTCGGTCACCAATATCAACCTTATGATTATCGTGCTGAGAATGGGACCCAACAATCCCACAACTTGTAATATACAAAAACTTAAAGTCATATTCGTGGGGATTGATGGTTGCTAATTATTCATCTATCTTTCCCCTCTATACTTGTTTAGGAAAAGAATTGAAAAGATTAAACCCACTTGGATTAATGTACAAAGCCAAAATTTATTTATGATTTTTTATGTTACTTTCTTTTCTTTTTCCTTTTACAATTGTGGATGGATGGAAGTTGTGTCATAAAGGTTCATGTATGTATAATATGAAGAATTATTTATTAATGATGCGTGATTCAGTAGGGATTATTTTATCGACTTTTATATGTATGTATAGCAGTGGTTGTCAGTATCTTAATTTACCATATTCCAATTACCATTTGGTTTTCATATATTTGTTATTTTATCGTTTGTTCGGTTTCTTCTTGCATTATGAGTTCTGGCCGAGGCTTACAAAAGAACGAGAGATTAACAGGTTTGGACGTTTGGTATTGGTATTGTCTGGCTCTGCTCTTCTATTGGGCTCCTGGAGACGATTTTCAAGTTTTTTCTATATATAATTATATATACAAAGTAAGTTCGTTGCATGCTGTTTGTGGTGCCTATGAAAATTGCCGACAGAGCCAATAGCACAGTACAACTGCGTGCTAAATTCAACCTAAAAGAAAAAACTTGTGGTAAGACCAAAATTAAAAAGGACACGCACAAAATCTGATTCCATTCCTTTTATCTGATACTTGCATTCCTCTATAGCTCCTTGAATGACAATAAAGTTTATCCTATAACTTACTAAAAAACAATTAGCTCAATTGATTAGAAAAACAAATTGAAGTTCAAATAAAGCAGGTAGTTTTAAAAATTGGCATGTAATGTATATATAATCTAAGGAAAAGTTTAGGGCCAACAATTTTTGTGTTTTCTGACCAGTATTTAATCATTAAAGAAAAAATGAATAATTTCTCATCATTGGATATAATCTCATATTATTAAAAATATTATTGATGGCCAATTAATGATTATAAAATACCAAAATTATTGGCCCATAACATTCCTTATAATCCATTAAAGAGAAGAGTGCAAGGACAGAATACACATGATAAATGCATCTCATTTACGAATCAATATTCAGACACATATTAGGTGTGTCATGTGTGGTCCGCTGGGTCTAATGTCCATATACAGTGATTGGATCACATTAAGTGGCGTGTTGGACCACAACATTTAAAAGTCGGGCTAATGCCAGTTCCTTCCAGAACTTGCCTTCACTAACTAGCTAAGATCTTTTTCTGAGTCTACAAGATATAATGTCTATTCTGACCAAAAAACAGATATAATGTCTATCTTCAAAGAACAAACAAAATTAAAGAGAATTCAAATAATTTTTTTTCAATATATAAGAATAAGATATAATATCTACCTTCAGCACTTGCACTATAGCGTCATTTTTTTTTCCAATTCTATTAATTATAAGACGAGATCAAAATAATGACTATTTCATCAAGGGTCGAGAGAAAAAATCGGCCCCAGTTTGTTTTGTAAGCATACCCAAATTCTTCCTAGATACCATGATTCATATTATTATTATTATATACAAAGGCAGTTAGTTTCATTACATGGCAAGGAAAGCTGCAAGGCTGGGAGAAGCAAACTCAAGCACCATCATAGATTAGAATAAAACATAACCATAGAAGGAGAAACAAAATTGGTTATACCTCCCTTAACATGTACAAATAAATCTAAGGTGCTCGAGACTTGCCATCGATGGCATGGATTTTCCACCACTAGCAATCTTGTTGCAACTTCATAGCTCCCTGAAGAGCTTCCCCAGTTGGTAGATAAAACCATGGTGATGACTCGGTATTTTAGCAAAACTTTCCACCATGCTATTCCCACTGAAATTTCTTTCGGCACAGTAATCCAGAGTTTGAATCAAGTCAGAAATATGAGTGGAGTCACCTAATAATTGTTCTCCCAAAAGATAATGCTCCAATTTCACTCTCAGTATTCTGCATCAATAGCCACAGAAATATATCAATCTAGTAGAACAACGAAGTTAATTAGAAGGCTATTGTCACTTCAACATAGCACTAACAATAAACATGAGACTAATGAATATTCCATTAGCCATTTCCACCAAGAATGCAGATCAATTGGAAATCCTAATCTAGAAATAAAATAACATTCCATAAGAGCGAGAAAAAGAAGGAAAGTGAATCATGCTGCAGCCTGCAGCTGTTATGGTTAATTTGATGTATCACCATATTGACTTTTTGAGGGAATAATGATGAGAAAATGACACCATACAAACTAACCAAGCATGAAGGAGCTTGAATCTTCAAGCAAATGGTCAATCAAGTATATAAGAGGAGCATTGTTCTATATCTTTCAATGATGATTTACCTGTGATTTTAAGGAAGGGAATACGTTCCAAAACCTAAGTGTTTCATCTCCAGCACCAGTGACAATAGTCTGTAACAGTACGTCAAAGTCATCACAACCAAAAAATTTGTGCATTTAAGAAAATAGAAATTCACTTTCGTAGTAAGCTGCAAGCTACTCAATACGTAGAGAGAGCAACAGATGGAAAGACAACTGAAATACCTGCCCATCTGGAGAGATGGCAAGATAGAGAACTCTATAAGTATGGCCTGTAAGAGTTGCGAGCTGAATAACAAGGACCAAACAAAAACGGCAAAATATGTTTGAATTAGTTTTCTTTTGTTAGAAAGAAATGAAGATAATTCTGTTATATCATAGCAGGTATTTCTTGTACCTTAGACATGGTGGGGTATCTCCAAACTATTATCTGGTTCTGGGAGTAGCCATGTGTGCTTACCAGTTCATTAACATTCTTAGACCAGGCAAGATTGCAAACCTGACATATGTAAAGTCAAACATTATTATGTTTGTCATAGAAAAGAATAAAAGAAAGGAAGGGGTAAGAATCGTCTTTATCCTTTGCTCGGTATATGAAAGTTGATGCTATGAATGTCACCATGTTACACAATTGATGATCCCTCCCCTCTATTAACATTTCATTGATGATTAATCATTCAGTCTTCAATTCTATTGATGATTAATTAATTTCACTTTCCATAGAGTTGGGTTTGACTTGGTAACTTGTGATCCATTCATAGTTTGAGTTTCCAGAAATACCCTTCAACATGAGACATGTATTTTTCATAGTGCTTCCACCCAATAATCAGCCATGCAGTAGATGAAAAAAATTTAAAACAAAGTCAACTAGATATTATGAAAGTGATTCTGGACAAGTACTTTTACCTGACTTCCAGTGTCCATACAGCTTAAGTGTGAGTTTGTGGTTGTATTCCAGAAACGAATACATCGATCTGCAGTTCCTCCTCCAGATGCAAGGAGTCCATGAACATGAGGAGACCACGCTATTGCTTTAACAGCTGCCGTGTGTTCACAGTACTTCAGGACGGGTTGAGTTGAGTGTTGATTCCAAACAAGCAACTGAAAACATATAAAGGAAATTACTAGTGTACCAGTGCATGAAAATCAAAGGAGTAACACAGAGCTAGAAAGTTGATGAAGCTTGCAAGTACATACTCTGTTATCATTTCCTCCAGATGCTAACTCACGGTTATCATAAGACCACTTCAGTCCACAAACCTTTGAAACCCCAAAAAAGGGGGGAGAACAAAAAAAAAGAAGTCAGGCTGAATTCCATACACAATAGGTAGTCGATTGGTTTGAAAATGAAAACAGGACTCACCTCTGACTTGTGCCCGGACAGTTTACTGACAAAATCATCTTGTGCACGTATATCTCTTTGATAAATATTTTTATCCTTGCCACCAGAAGATAAAAGAGATGAACTCCAGGCCAAGGCCCCAACTCGTAAACGATGACCTTCCATAGTTCTTATCATCTTGCATTGAGATGCATCCCAAATCTACATGGAGAATAATTAGAGCCATTGGCCAATTCATGAGTGGTTAGCAACATTAAAAACACACATGTGCATAACGGAATGCAGAGAACAGAACAAGGCTCAGGTAAGCATGCTAGTTTTAAGAGTGGGTTCTCCTCTACAATATTTAGTTTTAATTGCATTAGGTATTAATAATGACCAAGATACAAAATCTTATTGCATGAATAGCAGCACAGCTATATGTACAATCATTTACCATTGTATCATACTCTTTAATGACAAATAGATCATTTTTATTCAGTTCTTCTTAACTCAGCCAAAACTGTTGGATGCTTACGGTTTTGTACTCATTTTCTTTTTAAAGCTAATATTACAGAATTAAGCTCCTTTACAAGGCTTAGTTCATCTACTGACAGCTCTTCCATGGTTTCTGATCCCCTCTAACAAGCTCATATTATTTACTTAAAATTCTTTTTTCAATGATCAAAACAAAATACACCATCAATATCATTGACGTCTAGCAATGCTGCCTGGTTTTTGCCATTTTTCTTTCTTCCTTGCATTAGGAGTGCTTAACAAAATTCATTTGGAACATTAATAACCCTTAATGCTTATAATGTTAGGACATGCCACCAAATGCTATAGCCATTCCTATTCAGTCCTTTCTAAGGAATTATAAAAAGAATTCACACCTTTGGTTGTTGAAAAACATAGGAGTAGCACGATATGGATGTAAAGTAAACTTCAAACAAAATAGATTTTAAGAAAGTTCAAAGCAATAATAAAAAGAGACTCTTCACAAAAATGATACCCTTAATAATTAATGACGATATTTTGTCGCGTTATATTAAAGTACAAGAAAATAACTGATACCTTGTAACTGTAATTGTGGTGCGGAAAATCCGTACCCCACAGCTCACAGCTATACTATTTGCAACGGGAGCCAACATTACATCATGCATTACAGTACTAAATACACTCATGTTTTTATATTAGATACTCTTTGCAAAATTTTATCACATGTTATCTATAACCTAAATAGAAATTTGAGCCACTAATTACCAAGGGGATAAGCAAGAAACTCAGAAAACCTTTCCACACAAATAACTTGCCCTCAAATTGCTTCGAATATCAATAAGACACAGGTAGCCTAGGTTGAAGGAAAAAGAACGTATAACTGTGATTGTAGTTGATGCAATTTTGTTACCTGAACTTGACCACTATTAGTTCCAACAGCAAGGAGTGTACCGCGCTGAGCCCACCCAACAGAACAAACGCAATCATCATTCCCCAAGTCACACAATTTAGTTACCTGCAACATTATAAACATATGATGAAACAAAAAATGAATACAACAACAAAAATTTCAACTTGCCATTAGAACACCAGCTAGATAAAAACTAGATAAAGTTCTGAAGTTGAGCATCTCCCATGAGCCATATCATATCCAAAAGGTGAAATACTTATGACAAAGGAAGATTTACATTTTAGAAAACAGAAATAGTAAAAAACTTTGAATAATGAGGTAGAAGTCAATTCACCTTGCTGCTACAAGCATTCCACAAATAAACGCAGTTACCAAGACCAACAGCCAAAACATTGAGCGAAGACCAATCCACGAGGTTCAAATAAAAATCATCTTGCAACGCAGGCGCATCCAGAACCTGCCACAACAAACACACACAAACCACCAGTATTAGCATTACAATTTTCAAGAATTCCCAAAACCCCCAAAAGTAATAATAAAAAACCGACCTTGTATGGTGAACGGGGAATTTTCCTGGGAGGCTTAACAGGGGTATGATTAACAGTGGAAACTACGTCGTCATTGTGGATGAAGGGGGAGAGAGAGTGCATGGACTGGCGAGTCTCCGTCTTGTAACGAAAAATGTTGTGGCTGGTCTTATCGGGCGTGAGCGGTGCATCGGGTCCGAATAGCGCCGTGCGGAGGAGGGAAGAGTAAGGGGGTATGAACCTGTCGGAGCAGATTGTTCTCGAAGGGGACTTGTAGTGGTTCGAGTTTATCATTCGCTCCACGCGATGAGAGGAAAAAGAAGAAGAAGGAGAAGAAGAAGAAGATGGAGAAGGAGGAACAGTATTCGAATGGTCCATTGAGGAAGGGAAGATGGTGGAATCGAACCACTTCTTCTTCTTCTTCCTCTTCCTTTTGGGGTTTGGGTTGTGAGCTGTTTCCTCTTCACAGTTTTCCCGGGAAAATCCAAGCAATATTGCGGGAAAATCTGTGAGCTTTATTGTGTTCCCTTTTATAGTTCTAACTAATATTTTAATTAATTATTAAATAATTAAATATATTTTGACCTGCAACAAAGTGTGAAGCTAAAGTGCTAAACCCACCTAGCTAAGATTTAGCTGGAGAACGAAATTTAATCAATCCATCCACGATTTATTTACCACTCCAATCTAATATTATAATGTATTCTTTTGTATAACAATAAAATAAATCAGTAATCATCTAAGATTTTTTTTTTAAATATTTATATACACTGTGTATTTGATTTTTTACTATGTCTACTTTTGATCAAAAGTGGCTTATATTGAGAAAATAGCTAGTTTAACTATAGCGCTATCATTAATGATTGATCCCCAAAAAAATTATCCAAGATTTTTATATCTTTTTTAAATTTATAGTTAAAAAAGAAAAGGGGAATAGGCTAAAAAAGTTTAATTAACTAGCTGTTATTTGTATTTGTTCCTCAATCTTAAGGGTCGTTGAACAACGTTTTTTCCATGATTTGGAAGGATTTGAATGCATCTCATGCCATTTATATTCCGTAGAGGGTGGGGGGAACTTGCATTTAGGATATGCAAGTCAACAAATTTAAGCATCAAATATAGATAAATATAGTTCCTTTTATTATACTTTAATAATTTTAAATTGATTTTCGAACTAAATAATAAATTTATTAATCAAAATTCTTTGTCAGTCTGCTATACCTTGGTATTACTTCCAACTAAGTATATATCAACACCACTTAAAAATTTTAATTAAATTTCAATCTATGTTGGTTTTAAATATGGCATTATATAGTTTAAAACTTTAAATTAATCTATTTTCAAAAAGTTAATAATATAACTTGTTATATTTTGTATTATATTAAAGGAAGTCATTTAGACGAAGATATCAAAAATATTTTTTTTAAATATATTTTTAAAAATTAAAATTTAACACTTATAATCAATTAAATTGTGTTATTTTTATTAAAATTAGACTGGACAAATTAGTTTAGCCAAAAAATTGATAAATTAAATTTTAAACTAGTATAATTAATATATATAATAAGAATATTTTAGTCATTTTTTATAATAAGAGTATTGTAGTCATTTTTTATAAAAAATAATATTAATTTAAACTGATTCAAAATTTAATTCACTATTTTTTTATTAAATTAATTTGTCTGATCTAATTTTGACAAAAATAATATAATTTAATTGATTATATTTATTAAATTTTAATTATTAAAAAACATTTTAAAAAAAGATGTTTTTAAACGTCTTTATCGAAGTAGCTCTTTATATTAAATTATTCAATATTTATCAACATTGAGGTTAATTTGTAGATTAGTTTAGTCTAAAAATAGTCACCTATTACAAAAATATAGTCAAATTAGTGGTCAGTTTATTAATCTAACTAATTCGTCGATTTTCTTCGACCAAAATACTTTCGAGTATATCCAAATGATTCTAGCACAGTTTCTACAAATTTTTTATGTTAGTTCTCAGGATAAATATCTTCCTTTTTTTTGTAATTGTTAACAGATCGAAACAAAACAAATTTAAATATATTGAAGATAAGGTCTCAAAAAAAAGCTTTAAAATGTGAAAAAAATCAATATTATCCATAAGTGAAAGAGAAATTTCTAATTAAAATAATTGGTACCGCCATTCGCCCATTCCTAACATCTTAAGTTGCTTAAAACTTTCTGACATGCTAATAAAAAATATGCAGAAGAAAATGGTATAATTCTGGTGGGATAAAAAAAACAATGTATAACACAAGATGTATTGAATTATCTGGGACACTCTATATTATAATAAAGAGTTCTCTCTCTCATGGATTACATGATGAGCACACTCACTAATCAGTAATCATAATGTACACTTGCTAAGGTACTGATTCATACATAATGAGAGGTCCAAGTCTAAATTAGAAACAACATAAAACAGAGCTCATCCAAGTTGCACTCATGTCACGATAGAAACTAAGGAGGATTGGATTTTAAAGACTTGAAAACATTTAATTTAGCTATGTTAAAAAAAAATAAGGTTGGAGACTAATTTTTAAAACCAACTCTCTAATTTATAAAATACTCAAAAGTAAGTACTCTTTCTTCTCATCATTTATAAAAACCCAACCAAAAATCAATCCATCTTGGGGATGAAGTATCTTGGAAGGCAAAAGGTTCAAGGGGAAAAAAAAAAGTCTAAAATGGCAAATAGGCAGGGATGATTTAATTTTTAACTTTGAAGAAGTGTGGGGTGATAATATTGATATAATCTAAGGACCTCAATTATTGTCTCTTAACCAAAACTTTCAATGGATTTCACAGTTACTTTTGATCAATGGTTATTAGAATACATTATTTATTAACCCCTCCTATGACTCAAAATATACTCCGCATTAGAAGAAATCGAAGCTTAAATAAATTAAAGAGTGGTCTTACTCTATGAATTCTGGTTATACAGTTGCATTCAAATTTTTCACACCCCAATAGAATTCCTCCTAAAGTTTTCACCCGAAATATGATTTGGAAATCAATTTGGTTCATCAAAGTTTTAAACTCTTTATTTGAAAAGTTATCCATGGAGGTCTACCGGTAAATCAACATCTCAAAACTAGAATTCTCAATTTCTAAGCTATATGTCCTAAATACAAGAATGTCCTAAAATAAAGCCATGCACTATTTAATTAATTGTCCACTGGCACCAAAGATTTGGCAAGAATTGGGAGTAATGAATTTATCTACTGTAGAATTGGACCTCTAGCGGTGGTGGAAAAGCACAACGTTATACCTTGTTATTGAAAATTTGAAAATTATTAAACAAACATGTTAATTCATCTAAGAATTTTTAAGTATGATCTTCACATAAAATCATCTAATAAACAAGGGAACCGATGCGGTTGTGGCGACAGATTCTGACTTATTTAGTCACATTACATACATTCATCTGAAATTGGCAGCGGAGGAGTAAGTGAGTCCATAGTTCCAATTAGAAGGAGCAACATTCCATGCAATAATAGTCTCTTTAGTAGTGTAAGAAGTAACCCTGAAAGACAGAGATTGCCCAGCCAGAGTCGCAAATGCTTGGTACGAAGCCCCCCAGTTGTGGCTCATCTGAATCCATCCCGTTCTGCTTCCTCTCACCCACATGCTCGCAATGTCTCCTCCGCCTCCCACGTTCATCACATACACCAATAGCCAGTATCCATTCCCTTGGAAATTAAATCGAAGCCCTCCCTTTCTTTGGCATGGCACTCTGATACATTAACCAATAAGTTACGAGAAATATTTTATGCCATGAAAACTCACATGCAGTTGTATTTATATAAAGTTAATAATATAAAGTTAATAATTGAGTCAAACCTGTCAAATCATACCTGCGGTATAGGATGGGGACTATGCCGGCCTTCCACTGGGCAATTTTCATGAAGACCGGCTTGGACAGGTCAAAATGGGCTCGCGGAGGGTTGCACCAACCACCGTCATCGGAGGGCTCGGACCAATTTGGAGGGCAAAGATTGGTGGCGGTGACGGTTGTGAAGGCCACGTTGTTATAGCATGCACTTGATTGGTAGCACTTTATCTGGTAACATGTCCCGCACGCATACCCGTTGTTGAACAACCTTGAGCTCAATGCTGCCGTGTCCGTCCCGTAACCGCTTTGAAACAAGTTCCCGTACCCACATGCACCTCCTTCAAATCCATAGTGAAATTAATTAAGATAAGCAATGGTAATTAAGGAATAATTAATTAAGATAAGATATATACCCATGGTGGCAGAAGCTGTTTCATCACCGTAAAAGGTAGCATGTGCAAGAGCCCAGCTACTTGGTCGAAATGTTGCCATTGCTACTTTTGACTCCCCCATGAATGTTGCGAAGATGCATGTAAAAGCAATCAGAAAGCAGCCACGACATTGAAGAATGGAGGCCATGATTATAGGTTGGAATTGTGCCAGATATTACTGTTCCTTAGAAAAGGAATGCAATGCGACCATGGTCACGGACAAGTACATCAATTCCTTATATATATAAGTTCCAAATTCTTTGGACACGTATGTTGTAACTAAGAACTTGCCTTCGTGATCTCCACGAACATGGTATGGTGCCTCTAATCTTCCAAAAGTCAACACCACAATATATTGTCATTCTTCTATTGTTTCCCGCCGCCACAATATTGACCTTGGGAATTAATTGATATTTAGTAAGTGAACTATACGATTTTGTTAGCAAGGGTGACTCTTCCAGAATTCGTAGTTATATTAAAAAAAGAGGAGTATATATTATATTACAACATGATTTTCTTATGAGAGGATAACGTGCCGGCAGGTTCCCTTGGGTTGTTTGGTGTATTTCATCACCGGGTAGAGATTAGAAAATTAATTCTCATTAGTCAATGTAATAATTCTTTTAAGGGTTGTTTGGCACAATTCTTATATAGGGGATGGGGAATTTGGAGTTGAACTTGATCGGTGACCGTGTTAATTAGGGAATAAGGATCCTGATTGCACTATCTCATCCAGTGGTGTATGAACAATTCTTGGTAATATATGATACACAAAGCTCATATAATTAAAGCTTTCAAGTATGACAGTGGTGGCACATATTACAATAGTGATTTATCACCACTGTTTTCTGAGTTGATAAAATTAGTCACTACCCATTTGTGTGTCTTGTATATATCTTCACGTACTCCACTTAGGAACTGCTTCCTTCTGGTAATGTAATCAATCTTGTAGTTGAATCATACACCAATGCGGTACCACAGCTGAGGATAATGTTAATTTCGATTGTCAGACTAATTATCTATCATAAACAAATATTATTATATAAAATGAGTAAGTGAAGTAGTGGTATACTTACTTTTCACATTTGACTTTGTTGGTGGAATCGCCACTTGAAATAGAAAGTATAGTCCCAAAGAATGAAGTATTTTCAGTACCACAGTTAGGACAGGGACCCTTCAAAAAACAAATTACTTTAGTTTATGGTATGGTATAACACTATAACCTCAAAATATAAACAGTGTTACAGAAATTCTTGTACCTTTAGAATCAAGGAATCCTTTATAATAGCACTTGTAAGTGACTGAGCCAACCACACAAGGAGGGGAACAGCGGCAAACCATGTGAAAATGAAACTAAACGGCTCTGGAAGCTGCATTCAACAATTAACAGTGTATGCATATAAGAGGAATCACTCTCAAAGTCTCAATTGTCTTAGCTTTGTTCATAGTTTTTACTACAAAACCAATTCAGATGCTATTACAACCAACAATCAAACTACATACAGCAAGCAATGGGAGAAGGGAGAAGGAGGAGAAATTAAAGAGCATACCTCTAGAAGATATGTGATCTCGAAACCAGTAAGGTCATCGAGGAAGAAGAACCTAACACATGAATTAAGAAATTTTGAGGCACTAGGAAATTATGCTAACCATGCCAACTATAAGCTGGTTTGTTTCACTCCAAATGGAATATGTGAATCACTATGGATTCTTGAAAAATCAAGGCAGAGCAATAAGTTAAGTTGCTGGGACATGGAAAGAGAGTTATACTTACAATCCTAATGCAACCACAGTTGCTGGGACATTGAGCAGAAACATCTTTAAGTAGTCAACAGATAGGTCACTGTAAACCTGTCGATTGTAGTTACTAGTAAGGACTAAGGAATAAATAAGAATTTGACATGTGAAAAAAATGCATATGGATATGCATATGATAATGATAAGTACCTTTCTACTACGAAGACTGCATCGTGGACCCTCGGCCACAATCTCGCTCCCTTCCATCTAGAAAACAACAGTGGAATCACTGGATATGTACATCTAGTCTATAAATTGCAACTGTATCTCCAAATTTCTCTGCCAGAAAATAATCTACTAAAGTGTTTCATCAACCAAATATATAGCTGTAGCAAACCTTTAGCCTCAATTTCAACTGGTCAAACTCCTTGTCGCTCAGGATTGGTTTTCCAGAAACATAGGCCATGGAAGCTTCCAAGAATTTTTGTTCATCAGAACCTGCACAAATGAACCAAGGAATACTTGAAAAAAAAGATTAAGTTACACGTCAAGAGGAATTCATTCATGTATCATACTATTTTTAGATCAGTAGTTCAGTATCAGGGGTCAGAAAATTAAAGATATGTTCCATACTTAGCATGACAACACTGCTCCCTTCCCACATGAGTTCTTCTTTTAGATTATCAAATTCCTCATTTGACATAATCGCCTTCCCCTCATAATAGAATGCCTGCTCAACAAAGCAGAAGAACAGGGGTGTTTCATAGGACTTAGGGTAAATTTTAAAGAGTTGTTAGGACTTTTAGAGGGGTGTTTCATACTTGGAGTGCTTGAAGAAACTCTTGCTCCATTTCTCCAACTGATCTCTTTTTCTTGTCTATGCTACAATATTGTAGGATTTTGCCATCATCATCAACACCATCATTTTCTTCAACCTTGCCTGAAATGAAAGAGACAATTAGGAACAATAATCAACAGTGTTAAGACCAACCATGATAGATAGATAGATATGAAACAAAAGAAGACCTTGTTGCTGATCGGCAGTGGCCTTGGGGGAGAGCATCAAGAGTCGGCGGCGGAGACATAAGTGGCGGCCACTGACTTGAACAAGGTGGTGGGCACCAAAATTAGCAGAAGAGGAAGAAGAAGTTGAAGATATTGGAATGAGAGGTGTTGGGGTAGGAGCACGAGGGTGTGCCAATGCAAATGCTAATAACTTGCTTGCCATGGTGATGGATATAGTATTACTACAAGAAGATTGCAGTGTTTATGGCAGTGTTATGTAGAACCAGGTGCATTTGGGGAAGTTGGGAGGGTGGTTTTTGTTTGGAGGGAGGGAGAGCGAGCTCAAAGATAAGGCATGAAGCAAACGTGTGGAGGGAGTTGAAACCACTTTATTATTCTTGGTTCCTTTCATTTCTTCAATTCAATTCTCTTCTCGCTTCTGCTGTGTGAGACATCACTTTGGAACTTTGTTTTGATTCACCTTATGTTTTCTCTGACATGTCTTGTGACTTGTGGACTTCATCCTTCACCATGTGTCCACACACAAAAATCTAGCATTCCCTTTGGACCTGGCCACGTGGATGTGTTTTGAAGCTATGTGTTACCCACGTGGCCTTCCACAGTAGTTGCATCCTCCGTGGCTTTCAGTATCAATACACAATGAATCAAAGACAAAGAACAAGTATTAAAGGAGAGAATGTAATCAAAATCAAAATACTATTATAATTCAACACTTCTTAGAGCAACACTAAAGGAAAACGAATAATATGAAGATAATGTTGGATCATTGTAATCTAACTTAACCCGGATCTTCCGATAATATTGATCCCAAATAATATTGAAGCATGGTAACCTCCCCATATTTCTACAATAGTCGTACAAGAGTCAGAATTGGAACAACAAATGTAAATGTGATTGTAAAATTTCATATTTAATTCTTGCTAATTGCATTTTGCTATTAATTCTAAAATAAGAGATGTCTTTTTTTTTGCCTCACTCTATTACTTTATCAATTTCTTCCAGAATTACAACCACAAGTGTCCCTGCAGCTGGTACTAGTAACTGATTCTTCAATAGGATTATTTTTTATGAGTTATACTTATATCTATTTTTGATGATTCTTCTGTAGGATTATTGACTTTGATAAAAATATAATTTTATTAATGGCAATAATATTTAAACATATAATCCCATACACAATTTTGTAAGCGTTTATTTTAATTAATTCTTTTACAATGATAAAAAATATGAATTAGATTCTCAAGCTCTCAGCATATTGATTTTATGTTGAATCAATATTATGAGTTGGAGTCAATTTTTTCATAATAACCATTTTTTAATATTAAATTTTATATTCCAAATTTTAAATTTTAAATTCTGACAGTAACTTTTATATCTTTTTTAAGAAATTAAAATTTAAAAAATAATTTTATAATAAAAAATAACTAATATTAACTAATTAGAAATTAATTTTGTATGTTTATTCTTGCTCTCCATTGAAATCTTTTTCTCCTGGACTATCATGAATTAGCTACAACAATATTACAGTATCAAATGGGCAGCGGAGCATGTGGCTGAGGGTTTTGGTGGCACGCCTCTTACCGTATCAACCGTTCCTTTTCCATCCCCAATTTGTTTGTTTCTTTAAATCGTATATTTACTTTATAACCTTTAATAACCCAGATTATTTTGCTTGTTGGTAAAAGAAGAATCTTGGCGAAGAGACAGATGGGAAGGTTAGGCAAGGTTTTGTGCAATGATGATCATGCTTTAGCTGCCACCCAACCTTTAATGTTTGAATGTTGAATGTTGAGTGGCCGGTTGAGATGTTCACGTGATAACTATCATAATCACATCATATAATATTGTAATATGTCCCACACACTTCTTAAACTACAGAGTCACATACACATCACATATGTTGAAACTGCCTTGAGAAATCTGAATGAAAGGGCGGGTTGTGTATATATAGACAAGATTCATTGCGGACAAACTCATCGAAGAACAAACGATTATTAGCACCTACCTAGATACATATAGGGTACAATGGCAACTAGGGTGGCTTCAAGAGTTGAAAGCTTAGCAAGCAGTGGGATACAATCCATTCCCAAAGAGTATGTGAGGCCACAAGAAGAGTTGACCAACATAGGAGATGTATTTGAGGAAGAGAAGAAGGAAGGCCCTCAAGTTCCGACCATTGACCTCAAGGAAATCGATTCTCCGGATGAGGTTGTGAGAGCCAAGTGCCATGAGACTCTCAAGAAGGCGGCGCAGGAATGGGGTGTGATGCACCTTGTCAACCATGGCATCCCCCAAGACCTCATCGACCGCTTGAAGAAGGCCGGGGAGACCTTCTTCTCGCTGCCGATAGAGGAGAAGGAGAAGTATGCCAACGACCAGGAATCTGGCAAGATTCAAGGGTATGGAAGCAAGCTTGCTAACAATGCAAGTGGACAGCTTGAGTGGGAAGACTACTTCTTCCACCTTGTTTTCCCAGAGGATAAGCGTGACTTGTCCATCTGGCCCAAGAAACCTAGTGATTATACGTGAGTAGTTTGCATCTTTGGTTTGATGAGTAATGGAACCATGTGTCATTAAATAAATATGTATACATGTATGTGTTTTTGCAGTGAGGTTACAAGCGAGTATGCAAGGCAACTGAGAGGACTAGCGACCAAGATTCTTGGGGCTCTGTCTCTTTGTCTGGGGCTAGAAGAAGGGAGGCTGGAGAAGGAAGTTGGAGGGATGGAAGAGCTTCTACTTCAGTTAAAGATCAATTACTACCCTATTTGTCCCCAGCCAGAACTTGCACTTGGAGTTGAAGCTCACACAGATGTTAGTTCACTCACTTTCCTCCTCCACAACATGGTACCCGGTCTTCAGCTCTACTATGAGGGCAAATGGATCACAGCAAAGTGTGTTCCGGATTCCATCCTCATGCACATTGGTGACACCATTGAGATCCTCAGCAATGGCAAGTATAAAAGCATTCTCCACAGGGGTTTGGTCAACAAGGAAAAGGTTCGGATATCTTGGGCTGTTTTCTGTGAACCCCCTAAGGAGAAGATCATACTGAAGCCCCTGCCAGAGCTTGTCACGGATGCAGAGCCAGCACTATTCCCTCCTCGCACTTTTGCTCAGCATATTCAGCACAAATTATTCAGAAAGACTCAGGAAGGTGTCCCTAACTGATGATCGTTATCAGATGATAATAATTATTAAGCATCATCATCATGTGTACTAATACCGAGTTTTTGAAGTTTGTCTATAATAATAGGCTATCCATGAGGCCTCTATTTTACTAGTTTAAGTTGGTTGGCTATTTTGGATTCTCATTTCTCTCTCTGTCTTTTGTTGCCATTTCCTCTAGCAAGGAAGAGTATTGATGTATTTATGTTTTCGGATTTGATTGATACAAGCTGTGGTACGTCATAATCCAAACCAATTTGGTAGGTATATTCTTGGCTTCTTGCAGTTTTTTTTGTTTTTTCTTTTTCTGGTGAAGTATGCTTTTTTTATTTCAAATGTTTGTAATAATTTATTAAGGAATCCAAATTTGTTTTTCCAATCTTGTCCTTCTCTTCCACTCGACCACTCTCCTTCTCTTCCTCCAATTTCATCGTCCACTCCTCATTCTTCATACACTAACCAGTAACACAAACCAATTCTTCTTCTTCTTCTTTCAATCACCATTAGCATCATCAATTCAATTCAATTCACCAAATTCTTTTCCAAACCATTGACATTAGGAAGACATCATTTAAATGTAAAAAATATTAAAGCTCATTTACAAGACCGCAAAAGCATCTTTTCAAGAGTAGATAAATCATAGAGCAGTAAAAACAATAAAAAAAAATTGCAGCTTCAAACACATTGATGTGAGCTGCCACGGCTCATCATAACTACACTTCACATTTTCAACAACACCATTTTTCTTGCAGCAGCAGCAATTAAACTATTTAATACACACACAAGTGGATGAAAGAAAAGGCGACAGTGGCATACTCTAGTTCGGCGGCGCCCCCTCAACACATTGTCACGACTCTTCCCGAGCCACGTCTCCAATCGTCAGAGCCAAACGCGACCTTAGCACCATGATCTCCTCCGTATCCGACGGTGGCAAAGTGGAGAATGCCGTGGTGGGTTTGGAGATTGGAAAATTCGTGGATTTTTTTTTTTTTTTTCAGATCAATTAGACAGCTCTAGTCTTAGGCATTACAAATTCATTCAGACACACAATATTTAAAAGTTTCATCAACTATTTGGGCTTAGCAAATTTCGAATCCGGGTGTACCTAATGCAAGGTATAGAAGATGACAACTTGACCAAAGTCTTCGTGCAAAGTTAATAGATGTTGAAGCTGCGACGGAAGAGGGAGAATTTTTTTTTTTTGTGATGGTCGTAGAAGTAGCTGGCAACCCGGCTGGCCCACCAATTAGGTAGCTTGGGTGTGACAACCTGGCTGGCCCACCAATTTGGTTAGCTTGGGTCTTTTCCAAATCTAAGTCTGGCCCATTTAAGATTTTATCCTTGGGCTGGGCTTTCTAATTAACTATTAAAGGTTTCAATCACAAATCCGGACAAAAATGGGTGACGGCAGGAACATATATTCATAAAAGACTATCCGTCCGAAAATCATAAATGACTATAGCCTTCAGGTCTTTAACTATAGTGTAAAATACTCAAATGTAAATGAAAGGTATAGAGTAATATAATAATTAACGTATATGTAAAAAAATGTTATTTTTATTTACATGGTAAATTTTTTTACCAAAATATTCTTTGGAGGTTGGTTATCAAGAATAAATTGTCAAACTTATTTATTCGAATACAATAACTTGAATATATTATTTAAATCAATTGCTAATTTAAAGAAATAACTAATCATATGAACAAAAACTCAATTTTTAAGACTAAAACTAGTGTGTGTTTTCGTTACATAAAATATATGAAATTTTTTATTAAAAAATCAAATAAAAAATATATATAAAAAATAAAAAATACATAATAATCGTATGAACAAAAATTCAATTTTTAAGACCAAAATAAAAACAAATAAATTAAACTAAAACAAGCAAAAAAATGTATTACAGAAGAACCAAAAACTAATTTATGCACTGAAATTAAAAAAAAAGAAAAATAATAATAGAAAAAAGCAAAGAAGCTAAGATTTTATGAATGAAATAGCTTGGGTGAGAGAAAGGCGTGAGTAGCAGCAGCAAAACACAACACTTCACTTCACTTCACTTGTCACTTCTCACTTCTCACTTCTCACTTGTTATTAGCCATTAGCCGCAGCCGAAGGTGGAAGAAGAAGAAGAAGAAGCAGAATCCGGAGCTGATAACGCCACAGCACAGCTAGGGTTCCCACCTCCCAATCCCACTTCCTTCCTTTTCCCTTATTGTGAGCCTCTCTCTTTCTCTCTCTTCCAACCTCATCTACAATTTCTCGATAACAACATTGATAGCCTCTTCATCTTTGCTTCAAATTTTATAATTGGTACCGTATTTTACTTTACCGGCCTTACTTTTTGAAACCAAGTTGCTCAGTTCCTTTATGTTTTAGAGATATAGCTGTTTGTGTAGAATGGTGTAGCACTCTTATGTTTTCAGCATAGTTGTTTGTTTCCCTTCTCAGTTCTTCTCTCCCCTTTTTAGTGTTTGGTCTAATTAAACATTCACACTTTCATGACAGGTCAATTAGGATATGTCTTCTGATAGTGCAAAGGAAAATGCATCCGTAGTTGATTCTTCGCTCACTGAATGGAAGCATGACATTGGAAATTCAGATGACCCAGGTAGTTGACATATGTTCTATTCTCACCTACATATCTTCTAAATTAAATAGCCTTTATGTTATATGTTGTTTGGATTATCTTTAAGGGATTGAATGAAGGGGATTAAATTATGTATTTAAGATTACAGACAGTCTATATAGGACAAAATGATGGACCCAAAAAAGGATAAAGTTACAACTTTTTAGTCAAGAGTAGTGTTAGGGGGCAGCAGGTTTTGTAATTTGTAGCTATCAATTAGCTATTACTTTTTTTTTTTTTTGCTGGTTAAGTGCTGGCCAGATTTTAATAAAAGTGCTGACTCCTTAGACTTTCTTATTAGTGAAAGCAAATAGCTACCAAACTTTACACTAAGTGTATTCTAGAATCACTGACTTCAATACTAAGAATGATATTAGAGACTAAAAAAAAAAAATCATAAATACAGTTTCGTACCGTCTAATATATGCATACAAGCATGAGCATTTATGCAGTTTTCCTATGATCTTTGTTTCTTTTCATTATGGCAGTAATTTCTTTTTGCTTCTGATTTGTGATTTGTCTGTAAATCTTTTATTAGAGAACTCAAGTTAGTGTATTGAATACATTAATATAATTAGGGTGGTAAAGCTGGACTTTCTCATTGTCAAATAGGTATGAGTATGACAACTGGAACTGGAGTGGAAAGCATATATAATACAAAATATTTTATCATTAAGAGTTTAAATCATCAAAACATCCGTTTATCAGTTGAGAAAGGAATTTGGGCTACTCAAGTCATGAATGAACCCATTTTGGAAGAAGCTTTTCATGTAAGATCCCTGCTTGTCTTGGCTCAAGTTTATTTAAAAGTAACTTCTTATTGGCATTAGTGCAGCAAATAATATATTAAGAAATCACTATAAGTTAAATTGAATTCTCTTGATGATTCTTTGCATGCTTTTGCAGAATTCAGATAGTGTAATCCTTATATTTAGTGTCAACATGAGTGGCTGCTTCCAAGGATATGCACAAATGACTTCCTCCATTGGGTGGAGGAGAGATAATGTTTGGAATGAGGGTAGTGGTAAGGGTAATCCTTGGGGTCGCAGTTTTAATGTCAAATGGCTGCGTTTAAATGACCTTCCCTTTCATAAGACTCTTCATCTGAAGAATCCCTTGAATGACTACAAACCTGTCAAAATTAGTAGAGATTGCCAGGTTGGTTATTATTATTCTATCTTGGATCTTGCAAAATTGTGCTCATATTGCATGACTTTATGAGTCTCTCATCAAGTACCCTTTGCAGGAGTTATCACCAGATATTGGTCTTGCTCTTTGTGAACTCCTTGACGGTAAAAACGAGGTGGATGGCCTGCTGACGAGGTACGGCTTGTTAGAGGTGAAAGATAATGTGCTGTTAACTACACTAGAAAAAGGCTTCTACTTACTGGTTTATGAATTTGCAGTTCATCCACAGATGACTTATATTGGAAAGGGCATCATTCAAAGACATCAGGGGGTTTTGCGGGAGGTGAAGACTATAACTTCCATCCACTCCATTTATCATGGTCAATGTCCCTGCCATACTCTTCCATGCTTTACCAAAATCAAGCTGAGTTAAGTCAATTTCATTCAGCAAGCAATAGATTCAGTGGGACAACAATCACCAAAAGATTGCCTACCACCACTGTGTCATCAAAAGTGTCAGGGACTAAACATGCTCGTTTTAGTTCCTTAACAGAAGATGATTTTCTTGACATGGTATGTGAAATTTTCCTCCTTTATCATGTCAATTGTTTTGTTTGTCTTTTTTTACTTGCAAGTTGTTGTTTTGGTTGTCCTTAAGAATATGATGAATTGCTATGAATTTTACAATTTGAGAAAGTGAAAACCACAATGTGTTGAAACTTGGCATCTGAGCCAGTGAGCTGGTGAGGCTGTGCAAAGGAAGAAAGAAAAATAGTGAAAGAGAAGAAAGAAGAATAAGGAGAGGAGAGAATATGGAAGATAGAGCTGAAGGTTTTCCGTTAGTGTGGCAAAATCACTCCCTGTACTATACAAAGAATGATCTTATTTACAAGTGACTAACAAAATTGTTATTCTAACTAATTGTACAGCTGTAATAACTAGAGTAAAGATATACAATGAATGATGTAACTATGGTAAATAAATGATCTAATTATATACATCTTAGTCATGCTAGCAGAGTTGCTATAATGGATACTCAATTAATCATTAATGAGCTCCAATACAAGGATTGAAGATTCTTTTTTGCTATTATTTATGAAATAACAGGAATATTATGGCTCATGTGGCGTTAACTTGGAAGAGACTCTTGTTAAAAATATAGCCCCTAATCCATATACCTCCCCAGTCTCTTTTGTCAACAGATGTGTAGAGGAATTGTCATTTCCTGCATGTTGTACTCCCCCTCTCCTCAAGTTTCTAGGTGTTTGCATGCATCAACAATGCAGCCCCCTAATCCATATATTAGAATGAAATAAATTATTATGATTCAGATTGTCTCCTGATTTATGTATTTTTAACACAGTCCTATGAAGAATACTTGGAGATCCATAGCAGATGCAGGAAACAATTGTGCCTCGGTGTCAGTATGCAGATAATTGTTATTTCACTATTTTCATGTCTCTATCACATGAATCCATAACTAACCATCTAAGTTCTTACAGGCAGCTCAACCATCTTTCAAACAGACGGAATCATTGAGAAGTAATTCGCATGGTGATTATAGGTAAAAAGGTTTCATCTCATACCAATTGTTTTTTTCAAACCGAAAGTCAATTATGTGATTCCTTAGTGGGTTTTTTTTTTTTCCAGCAATTTGGACGAGTTTGATAGAGACAGGACCAGCTCTCAAAGGAGCAATCAGTAATCTCTGCCTTGGATATAACTGCTCCAACATGGAGACGTTTTGCATCCTGGACTTGTGGAGTTGTCAATCTTAGGGTGGCCCTATTCCATAAGAACTCGTGAAACAAAATTTAATTGTAATTTATCTAGAATTAAGATGTAGTATTGTACCTCTTATTAAGTGAGTAACTCACAGGGCTTAATTGAGTCCTGTTGAGCTATTTGTACAGAATGTAGAATTAGATTGGCAATAACTTTCACTCTATGTATGTAGTTATGTACTTTTCTAATCTGAATAATTTCTGGATAATTGTCTATAAAAAAAATGCTTATTTTGGTTTAGCGAGTGTAAGAAACTCAAATGCTTTAAACGTGCTATGAGATTTTTGGGATTCAGGCGATGTTGAAAATTCAAACATGTTATGAGATTTTAGAATACAAACCTCATGCTCTGGTTTTTTATATTTTCTGTTATGGTAGATCTTGAGATCACTGGATTACATATAAATGTGATTGATACTTTCTGTTAGTTGCTTTCGATACTCGAAATGGCTAGAAAAGATGTTAAAGGACTTAAATGTTAAATCAACATTTTATATTATTGTTATTATTATTATCTGCAATACCTAGATCATTGGCGATGAGGACTAAGGCTGAAATCTATTTTCAAATGTCTTACATTGATAATAGCTTACAGCTAGCTCTTGCTGGTTGTACTTCCCGTCAAGAACGGCGTTCAATCTTCAAACATTCCCTAAGATGAAAGCTATGGCATCGTTAACATCCATATCCCATATTTGTCTTCACTCCACATTACATTCTATAAACACACGAGGTGCTAGTTGATGGCAATCTAAGAAACTAGCACCTTTGCTACTTGATCAAAAGTGCAAACATGACTGAAGCCAAGCATGGAAAACCGTCCAACAGCATGGAACTTACATTGCTTCTTGCTTTTGTATTCATTCTAACTTTCTGTGCAACTTCAGCACAAGAAGCAATGGAAATGGTAGTTGAAAATGAAAGCAATCTATTGACTACTTACATTGTTTACGTCCAAAAGCCTCAGGGTGAGGATTCTCTTCAATATGACGACTTGCATGGATGGTACAACTCACTTCTACCAGAGAGTGCCAAGACTCAGAACCAGCAGCGCCTTGTTTTCTCATACCGAAACGTGGTGTCTGGATTTGCTGCGAAACTGACAGCAGAAGAAGCAAAAAGCATGCAAGGGAGGGAGGAGGTTGTGTCGATTCGAGCCGAAAGGATCCTTTCTTTACACACAACTCATAGTCCAGGCTTCATGGGATTGCAAACTGGATTCCCATTGTGGAGAGGCTCCAACTATGGCAAAGGCATCATAGTTGGAGTGTTGGACACAGGAATAAACCCTTCACATCCATCATTTTCTGGTGAAGGAATGCCTTCTCCACCGGCAAAATGGAAGGGCCATTGCGAGTTTACAAAGCAGAGGACTTGTAACAACAAGCTAATTGGGGCGAGAAGCTTTGTCAAAAACTCAAGCAGGGATCTTCCTTTCGATGATGTTGGCCACGGCACTCACACGGCCAGCACGGCCGCAGGGAGGTTTGTGCAGGGTGCAAGTATCTTTGGCAATGCTAACGGTACAGCTTCTGGCATGGCACCCTTTGCCCATTTAGCAATTTACAAAGTTTGCCAACTTGATGGTTGCTATGAAAGTGCAATCATAGCTGGTATGGACGCTGCCATTGAAGATGGCGTGGATATACTTTCCCTCTCTCTTGGAGGACCCCCTTTTGAGTTCTTTGAAGATTCAATTGCATTGGGCGCCTTTGCAGCCATTCGCAATGGCATTTTTGTTAGTTGTTCAGCTGGGAATGAAGGTCCTGGCTATAGTACATTGTCCAATGAGGCTCCATGGATTCTCACCGTTGGTGCTAGCTCCATTGACAGAAAAATAAGTGCATCAGCCAAACTTGGCAATGGAAAAGAATTTCATGGGGAATCAGCATTCCAACCCAAGGACTTTGCACCAACGCTATTGCCACTTGTGTATGCAGGAAAAAATGGAAATGAATCTTGTGCATTCTGTGCTCCAGGATCATTGGAGAGTGTGGATGTTCAGGGTAAGGTAGTGTTGTGTGAGATAGGTGGAGATATTGCAAGAATAGACAAGGGACAAGAAGTTAAGAATGCTGGTGGTGCTGCCATGATCCTCATGAACAGTGAGATTAGAGGTTATACTACCCTTGCTGACCCTCATGTTCTTCCTGCAGCACATGTGAGTTACCATGCTGGATTAGAAATAAAGGAATATATAAATTCAACCTCAGCACCAACAGCAACAGTCTTGTTTAGAGGAACTATCATCGGAGATCCATTTGCCCCAGTTGTTGCTTCCTTTTCCTCCAGAGGTCCGAACAATGTAAGTCCAGGGATTCTGAAACCAGACATAATTGGACCAGGATTGAACATTCTTGCTGCATGGCCTGTTTCTTTGGACCACGCTTTTCCACCAATGAACATGATTTCAGGTACAATTTACCATATAACATTTTTATAGGCCTGTCATAGTTACATGGCACGCAATAAGTTCAGATTAATTGTGAATTGATACGCACAAATTAGTAGAGTACTACAAAGACATTAAGAGACATATACTTGTTTGAAGGAGGAAACAAATATTGCTCTATTAACATTGTTGTATGAATAACATTTAACTTGTTTCAGGTACTTCAATGTCTTGCCCTCATCTCAGTGGCATTGCTGCTTTGTTGAAGAACTCTCACCCAGACTGGTCCCCAGCTGCCATAAAATCAGCAATAATGACCACTGCTCACAAAGCAAACCTTGAAGGTGAACCTATATTGGACCAATGGCTTGAACCAGCTGATGTATTTGCAACTGGCTCTGGACATGTCAACCCTCTCCAAGCAAATGATCCAGGACTCATCTATGATATTGAACCAAACGATTACATTCCTTATCTATGTGGTTTGGGTTACACAGACAAACAAGTTGGTACTATCTTGCAACAGAAAGTGAGATGCTCTGAGGTAAAAATCATCCAGGAAGCACAACTCAACTATCCCTCATTCTCTATTGAAATGGGGAATACTTCACAGTCCTACACAAGGACAGTGACAAATGTTGGGCCTGCAAATTCAACTTATGTTGTGGAAGTTGAAGCGCCTTTGGCTGTTGAAATGAGCATAAGCCCTGCCACGTTAACATTCCAAGAGGTGAAAGAGAAGCTTACATATCTGGTTGAGTTCATCCCTGAAGATGAAAGTCTCAGAGGGAATAACACTTTTGTTCAGGGCTCTATTAAGTGGGTGTCTCTGTCTGGAGAGTACTCAGTTAGCATCCCTATATCTGTCATCTTCAATTGAAAATTCGAAGCATGCTACAATCATACGGTGGATTAGTTATTGGCGGCATTTCAAAGTTCTTGTTACTCTTTTTAGTGTCATATATATTAGTATTGTATAGAGTAAATGAATAAAGATTTTTACTAGGACTAGGAGTCTCCATGCATGTAATTGCAACACTGATTTATGCCAGTTTCTAATGTTAATCTCAGTATTAATGCTGGCTTGCATTTAATTAAGCTTGGCAATCTTAACATTCAATTTTGGGTGTTTAATGGATGTATTTCTGAATTGGAGAGTTTTGCTTATCAACAATGATAACTTGATTGATTTTAGAAGTCTTGATTGATGCCTTACAGGAAGCTTATGGAGATTTAAAAGTGGGGAATTGAGCTTATTTTGAGCTTCAACATAGGCGCTCCACACAATGTAGCTTATTGATGTATTGAGATTTGAGAATTAAGATTCATTTGGTACCAAGTTTATTTGGTTTATTATTATTATTAGAAATTTAAGTAGTTTGAGTGGAGGGTACAGTCATTAATATAACATCTCATTTAAATTTTGGTTAAGTAAAAACATCACCTGTTTTATATTTCTATTGTATTTCTTAGTGAAAAACATCACCAAAATTCTCTCCTATTGATAATTACTCTTACTTCTTAAAGATTTTTATTAACACATTTTCATGAAGTGTTTTATGATACATAATATTAATGAAAGTAAAAACATGGTCAAGTTGAAGAATGAGACAATAACATTTGAACTATTTGAATTGAAAGGTCCAAAAGCTATTGTGAAATAAATCAATTCCATTTAAAAAATAAAAAGAAATAAGAAGTAATTAGTTGCAAACGAAGTTGCATAACAGGCATTCCGCGCGCAAGAGCATTAACCTTTGAAACTTGTGCAGACACTACATTCCCTTTATTTTTCGAGCATCACCCTCTGGTAACTCCATGTATAAATGTAATCACTTGAAAATAACAGAAATGGGGGTCCTAACAGTGTGTTTCTGAGATATCCATGTGAGAGCACCTTGAGCAAAGCTATGGTTTCCTCTATTTTCTCTCACTTGTGGAATAAACTCCACCGAATATGTAACCTTCTGATTCCACTCACTGAACGTTATCTGAGAAGGGTTTACGCTCACACCCAAACCAAAAGGCACATCAATATCCACACTATAGGTTGAATTTGCTGGTCCAACATTGGTCAACGTTCTAGTGTAGTATTGTGAAGTAGACCCCAATATAATAGAAAATGAAGGGTAGTTGAGTTGTGCTTCTGCTATGACCTTAACATTGGCACACACCACTTTCCTTTGAACAAGAATTCCAATCTCTCTGTCCGTGTAACTCAATCCACAGAGATAAGGAATGTAATCATCAGGGTGGATATCATAAACAAGACCAGGATCATTTGCTCTATTAGGGTTAACATGTCCTGCACCCGTTGCAAAAATGTCAGCCTTCAAATGCCTTTGATCCACAATGGGTAGGCCTCCGAGGTTCTTTGTATCCGCAGTCGTCATGATAGCTGATTTAATAGCTGCCGGAGACCAATCAGGATGCGCGCTTTTGAGTAAAGCCGCAATGCCGCTGAGGTGAGGGCATGACATTGAAGTGCCGGAGACAACATTGTACGATGGTACTTTGTTGTCTACAGAGACACCCCATGCTGCTAGAATATTCACCCCGGGTCCAATTATGTCTGGTTTCAAGATTCCAGGGCTTTCTTGGCTTGGACCCCTTGAAGAGAAGTAAACAACTTCTGGTGCAAGTGAATCACCAATTATTGTTCCTTCAAACAAGATCGTTGCTTGTGCTGTGCTTGATGAGTTTATGTAAGATTTGATGGCGAAACTTGCTCCAAAGCCTACTTGCACTGCAGGGAGAGGGTAAGCGGTGGTGGGGGTGCTGTAGCCAACGATTTCTGGGCTGGTCAGAATCACGGCGGCACCACCGGCTCTCAGAACTTCTTGTCCTTTGAGAACACTTGAAATCTTACCTAAATCGCAAACCACAACCTTTCCTTTGACATCAAAGTTTTCTAAGGATCCGGGTGTGCAGAAAGCAGATTCATTGTTTCCATTTAAACCAGGATACACAAGTGGCAATAGTTCTGACGAAAAGTTACTGGGCTGGAACAAAGTTTCTCCTTGATATTTTGCACCGTTTCCAAGCTTTGCTAGTGCTGCTATTTTTCTATCAATGGTGCTTGCACCAACGGTGAGAATCCATGGAGCTTCATTTGACAAAGTGCTGTATTCAGGACCACTGTTAGCGGCCGAGCAACTGACGAAAATCCCGCTTTGGATGGCTGAAAAGGCGCCGATCGCAATTGGGTCGTCGAAGAACGGAAGAGAGCCTAAACCAAGGGACAAAGAGAGAACGTCTACGCCGTCTTCAATGGCAATGTCCATTGCAGCTAGAATGGCACTTTCGGTGCACCCGACTTGGTCATTGCATACTTTGTACATTGCCACGTGTGCACCGGGTGCCATCCCAGCTGCAGTTCCCTTGGCATTGCCAAAAACTCCGGCGTCTTCCACAAATGCTCCGGCCGCCTCTGCGGCTGTATGCGTTCCGTGGAAGTAGTTTTCAAAAGGAGGCTCTTGAAGAGCTTCCTTGAGAAGATTTCTTGCACCAACGAGCTTGTTGTTGCATGTTCTTTGTCCCGTGAATTCGCAATGACCTTTCCACTTGGAATATTCCGGTGTCTATAATTCCGATGATAACGCCTCTTCCAAGGTTGGAATCTTTCCACAACCCTTGTCCCTGACGCAAACCCAAGAAAGATGGAGTGTGAGTTGTGTGAAGAGTGAGGGTTCTTTCAGGTCTTGCTGAAACAACTTCCTCTTTCTCTTCCAAAGCTTTGGCTTCTTCTTGTGTCAACTTCACGGCGAAACCAGAGACCACATTGCGGTAAGAGAAAACCATACGATCCTGAATGGAGGTTGCAATGGTTTGCGGCATAAGTGTTTGGTACCAGCCATGCAACTCTTCTGATTGAAGAGAAACGCCATTGTTATTCCTTTCTGGCCTACTGACATGAACAATGTAGGTTCGTAACTCACTTTGGTGGCCTTTGTTTTCTTCTATGAACTCTTCGGCCATTGAAGTTGGGTTGCAAGTAAGCATGAAAACGAGGGCAATGAGCAAGATGGTTTTCTCCATGGTTGGAATTTGATGGAGACAATTAAGGTTGGTGTAATAAGAATGCTAAACCATGCACGTATATATATAACACAATAATGTCGCGTACAGCTGAAAAGTAAACATAATTGCTTCGTGATTAACGGTTGCTAGCTAATTGACCATTAGCTTTGTTACTACTTGGAAACAAATTGAGAAGTGCAATTAGCAGGCTTGTGACGGTTTGATCATTAGGTTTTGTAGTGCCAATTGCAAGGTGCAGACGTTGCGCATGTGAAACCACAAGCTAAGTGACAAAAGATGTAGTTAATTAAGGTATGATAAACTTTTAATAATAATAAATTATTAGGCCATTTGCATGGTAATGCCCGCTAGATTTTGTTGATCTCCTTGCTTAGAAGGAGCTACAATGCAAAGCAATTAGGGAGGAAGAATTTTTTATGAAAAAGTATAAGTAAATAACGTAAATGTTGAATAACTTAAACAATGATTTTAAAAATAAAAGTTAAATTAACTATTAAAATTAGATTCTGGTCGTCAGTCGAACCTGGCGCTCCTGAAAAATAAAAGAGTTTGCAACCCACCAGACTAACATATTTGTTTATATTATAAATGCATTTTTATAAATATATTATAACGTATTGCACATATCCTAATTAATAACTATATCTTATTAATTCTTTTACTCATTTAAAATTTAAAATCTCCTTATATTTTTGTCCTTTTATTCTAACGAGTAATTTTATATTTAATTTAATTAATTTTTTATTTTATATTTACTCACTTAAATTAATTATTTTTTAATTTTACATAATTATTAAAAATATTAAATATTGTTAAATATTCTTTAAATTAAAAAAATAAACAAAATATTTTTAATAATCATACCATCTTTTTGTTATTGATAATTATATAATATTTATTAATATTAACTCTTTTTCAACATATATTTTATTAATATAATTAATTAATAAATTATTGAAATAGTAAAATAACTTAATTTTGTATAAAAAATTTTATTATAAAAAATTTAAATTTTATATAATTATTTAATTATAATCGAGTCAACCGGTTCAATCTGTGACTCAATGGTTGAACTAGTGTCCCGGTGACCCAGTAATCTCACCGGGTTGATTACCGATTCGGTTCTGATAACTATGGACCTAACTTCATTATTCACTTTGCCGCTTAACATTGACGTACTCGCATCCACACACTCTTACTTGGATCTCTCTTCTCTCATCTCACCCAAAAATAATGATCTTCTCAAACCGCGTACACTTTTTGTCATTGCTCCTCCAATAGCTCAAGAGGCACGTGACCGTCGAGGTGCACCGATCTTTCACCATCACAGAAGGAAACTACCTACCATTATTTTCACCGGTGGCCGCTGTTGGTAGTTGTCGAACCGTTGAAGGAGCAGTAGCAGCGTTAGTCATTGCATCGTTTTTACCACGACCTTTTAGTGAAGCTACTTCAATGGCCAGTTTAGGATGGTCATTTTAGTAGGTATGTGGATGGTTATTTTAATTCTTATGTAGATAGTTATTTGATTGGATTGGGTTTAGTTATATATATATATAATTAAAATATGGTGGATGTTCAATTCCTATGTATGCAAATGATTATTTTTATCCTTAAGTGGATAGTAATTTTTACTAGGGATGAGCGACATCGATGACAGTGTTTGGCAAACCAAGCAGCAAAGACGACGAGGAGTCCGACGGCGCCGTTCGTTTCCAGTCTGGAGGAGAGCGACGTCGGTGAGGGTCATTGTTGATGAACCAACGACAATGAGGAGGATCGCGGCGGCGATGATGGAGATGGTTGGTGACCAAGAGATAGCAGCAACTGTAGAGGATTTGGGGGAGAAGCTTGTTTTAGTAAATTAGAGCATAATAGATGGTTAAAATTTTTGAATTAAATAGAATTTTTTAATTGGATAACTTGGGTAGAATGTTTTTTTTTTTAATTTCATTGGGCCAAATTTTTAGTCTGTTGTTCACATTGTTTAAATTTTTCGTTGTCTATATAGTAGAGTATTTTTTTTTAAATTTTAGACTAGCAAATAACGAGCATTTGAAAAAGAATGAGTAATAAAATTAAAACTTCATAGTATGCATCACGTGAGACATTTGAAAAAAAATTATACCTACGAACTGAATAATGACTAAATTTGATTAAAATTATTGGTCATTATGACTTTTTGTATTATAAATTAGTTGTTTATAAAATATATATTAAAATATGTGATTTTTTTTACATATATTATTTTCTTTACACACACACACATATAACAGCGACGGCGACGAAGAGTTTGGCGGCGCCATTCGTTTCTGGTCTGGAGGAGAGCGACGTCGATGAGGGTCTTTATTGATGAACCAGCGACAGTAAAGAAGATCGCGGCAGCGATGATGGAGATGGTTGGTGACCAAGCGACAACAGCAACTGTAGAGGATTTGGGGGAGAAGCTTGCTTTAGTAAATTAGAGCATAATAAATAGTTAAATTTTTTTAATTAAATAGAATTTTTTGATTGGATAATTTGGGTAGAATTTTTTTTTAATTTCATTGGGCCAAATTTTTAGTCTGTTGTTCACATTGTTTAAATTTTTCGTTATCTGTATAATAGAGTATTTTTTAAATTTTAGACCAGCAAATAACGAGCATTTGAAAAAAAATAAATAATAAAATTAAAACTTCATAATACGCATGTGAGACCTTTGAAAAAAAATAATGCCTACTAATTAAATAATGACTAAATTTAATTAAAATTATTGGTCATTATGACTTTTTGTATTATAAACTAATTGTTTATAAAATATATATTAAAATATGTGATTTTTTTACATATATTATTTTCTTTACACATAATATTAATATTTTTGATGTTACTTATATGGTACCACCGGGACATTGCCATATGTCATTATTGGCATCGCTAATTAAGTTCTAGATATTATAGGTAAGAAATTAAATGCACAAGTTATCTTAAAACTAGAATGTGACCCAAGGCCTGCATTCTGCAAGGCTTGGAAATATACATAAAAGATATAAGATGATGTTAACTAATGTTGGTTTATTCTCACTTCTCATTATACCGATTGATATGTTTATTAAACGGGCAACACTATCTAACCAATGACTTATCTAACCAACATGAACAATAGATTTTGAAAATAATTTATTTTAGAGCAATGTTAGAAAATCAAAAGAATATTAGTCAAAAATCAGCCAAATATTTTTAAATGAATTCAAAATCTCTACAAGTTAATATATATATAGATATTTTTTCTGCTAAATATTAAAATATTTTTTTTCATACTAAATAGACGTTCTTTTATATATTTTTCGAATTTTTTTATATTGCAAACATAAATGTCTCTATTTCTTTAAAAATTTTATATTTTTTTAAATTTTATAAATATTTAATTATTTTTGCTAAAATATAATTGGATGTTTCTTTTGTTAAGTATTAAGATGTTTTTTTCATATTAAATAAATATTTTTTTATAATTCTGTAATTGTGTAGTTTACAGTCTCTTTAATTATCAAAACGGCACCTAATATCCCAAAACGCAGAGAGCAACATTCTCATATAAACAATGAAATCAGTTTTCTTCCAAACATTGCAAACAAAATAATCAACCGTCTCCTGGCCCAAGTAGTTAGCACCGTTCAGCCAATTGAGCCTCAGGATCCCAACCTCCAGCTGGAACACGTCACATTTCGGCGCAGCTGGATGGACACTGAACTGAAACGACGTGCCGTTGTTCCACTCGGCGTCGTACAGGATGACATCATCTAGATGTTCTTGAATGATGTTCAAGTTGCGCCCATTGATCCAGTCGTACCACAGGTCAATCTTTTGCAGTGCTCCGCTTCTGTTCACGAACAGCATCGAGTGGAATTGGTGCGGCCAATCTGCTGGAATTAGATCTAGATATTCTTTAGAGTTTATTAGCTGCCATGTCTGCTTCAAGTGGAGTCAAACACCGAGAATAAGGAAAAAGGTGTGAGTTTTTAACTGCTTCGAACGCGTTCTTGCGAGTGACGCCGCGGTTGAAGGTGGATACGGTTTGAAGGAGGTGGTTGAGGAGGGAAGAGGAGAAGATTTTGTCGGTGACGAAGTCGAATGTGGACTTTGTGTTGAAACAATTGTCTTGGATACGCTTGTTGAGGGCGTCGCGGAGAGCATGAAAGTCGCGGACGCTTCCAACAACATTAGTGAAAGAGAGAAGTCGGTGTGTAATTGTTGGAGGTGGGTAAGTTAATATGAAAGAGAAGAGAAAGACTTTTATACGTTTTAATTAAGTTTACCTAATTAATTTTAAATTTTAAATTTAAAAAATTTAAAATTAATTATTCTTGATTCCATATACTTTTTCCATTTTAACTAAAAGACAACTTAATTTTTCTCCAAATTCCAATTTTAACCATCCCAATTTTTACCAATCCTAATCAGTTACCCCCTTTTTGACTTAGCAGTTAAAACCGTTTTCCTTACCCCCAAAATTGAACGTGTATTTACTGAGGCACTCAACGCCAGCGCTCCTCCGGCAAAGTGAACAGCCGTCCAAACCAAAGGCCTTCTCGTTTACAGGTTCTATCCGTCCAGCCTCTCCGCTGTTGCCATCATCCATGGAGCCTTCGTCGTGCAGCAACCGAGCGGCCGTCGACGTGTTGGAGACACCCTATCCCCGCCCACGTTCCCCGCACCGGCGACGTCACCCATCGCCGCCCGCGTCCTTCGTCGCCGCAAGGGCCATCCGTGTCTCCCGCGCCGCCCGCATCCCTGCTGAAGGCCCGGTCTTGCTGGCGTTCCATCTCCCTGTTCGATGCCTTCTCAGGTCAGTGAAAGGCTATCTGTGTTTTTACTGATTAGATGTTTACGAAATTGTTTAGTTGATTGTTTCTTTTGAACCGTTGTGCTACTTGTACTCATTGACTGAATTCGGATACGTTCTGTCCCCGGATATATGGAAGTCACGAATTAGTTTCAAGCACGTTGTTTTGATTACTTTTGTTTTCTTGAAGTATGAGTTGTTTATGCAATTTAAAAGGGATGGTACTTCACTATGTGAATGGATAATTGTAATTATTAGAGAATGTAAAATTTGTTTCAGTCTTGGGACCTAATTTTTGCTTCAGTTAGGTAACCAACTTTTGTGTCACATGTGAAAACTATTTCAATTTTACTGTGGCGTATGTTTGATTTTTTATAAATATTGTTTAAGTTATTTGATATGTTCACTTTTGGAATAATCTGCAAGCTAAATTCTAATGTTACAAAACCTTTATGTATATAAAGTTTTTGAATTGGATTGGGGTTATTTGTTACATTTTTAATCACACTTAATAGTGTAATATACATTTTCTACACATGATTTACTAGTTTATTTTGTTACTCGCTTGACCATGGATGTTCTAATTTGAATAAGATATATTAAGATTAGATGATTATTCTTAATAAAAAATTAATTAATATTAATCCATGATAAAATAAATATTTTTTTTTCAAAATATATTTCAAGAAAATGTCAAAGGGTATGTTTTGATTTTATTTTAGGTATGAAATTTGTTTGAGTTGATTTACAATATTTTAGTTTATATATTTGTATTTCATTTGATTTAATGTGAAATGATATCCAATAGGGATGTCTGCTTTTGTAAGACAATTTGATACAAATATGAGACGAAATTTTGTGGTGAAGTAATTCGTGACATATTATTTAGGTTCTGAATACTATGGAAGACTAACTATAATGGCAGAAAAAATTTTGGGTCTATGGTTCTGGAATTCAGTAGGTCTTATTCGTTTGTATTTTTAATCACAAGTAAAATTGTAGTATGCTGGTAATACTCGTCTTCACATTGTTTGTATGCTACACTCACACTGCGAATGTTCAACCAGGATTTTGCTTACTTAGTCGGATGATTATTTCACCTGGTGTCTAGTTGTTTGCCTGTTTGGTCTAGTGGTTGATTCTCTGATTGGTTGACTTGTTTCTGGTGTGATTGATAGTTGGTTTTGTTAACACTGCACCACGTCGGTTATTCTGCTTATTTGAAAATGAATTTAGTGCCATGATGCCGTGTGTGTGGAGCTCTTGAGGTGGTTAGTTAGGTTTCTAATTCAATTCAAATGATAAAGTGTAGTAAGTGGCAAGAATGATGATTTACTAGTTCATTACAGGTCTGAGTTTGATTTGCTGAGTACCATTCAGATGGGGAAAAAGATAATATGCGTTTCGTTGTTAAGCAGTCTTTATTCTAGTTGCTTATAACTAGTATTCTTTTTTGTTGATAGAAATTAGTAGAGACGCGCTGTTCTCCATGCTTTATCAACGGGATGATCACCCACCTGGAAAACATTAATGTCGTCGCGCAGCTAGCGGAGATCGATGCAATTGGGTTCAGATTCATGAAGAGGATTCCAAAATGGGCATTGAAGTAGAGTATAATGATAATACAACTAGCGAAGACATACGATGTGGACACAAATACACTTATAGTGGATGTCAGTAACATCCACGTTAATTCTGAGTTAGGAAAACATTATTGCTGTTTCCTTTTTAGTTTTTGTCATATATAGCTTGGTTAGTTTCCTTTTTCTTTGCGTAACATTTATTGTACACATTTTGCTGAATCCAAAATTCTAGGTTTTGCCATACCCGAATTAAACAAGAAGAATCCTATGCATCTGGCCATCAAAGAACAGTTTAAGAAAAAAAACACCCAGTTGCGCGACTTTGTATATGCCTGTCCCATGGACACTGAAGCAGAACGGGCAAATTTTAGAAGGCACTTCATTTTGGTCCTCAAGATGTTCTTATGCCGCACGAGTCAACAGACCATTTCGCCATGGCACATACCTCCTATTCTCGATGTCTCTGACCCCAACAGATTCAATTGGGCACATAATAAGACATTCAAGTGGTTGGGGAGAACAGTAGAAAATTCAAATCTAAGAAGCATGAAACTTTTGGTGGCTGTCGCTCTGATGGTATCTTTTAAAGTTTAGTTGCTTATTTTTCCTACTTGCTTTTATGTTGCACCACATAACCTTTTAATGTAACCTTGTCATCCAGCTGTTATACTTTCAGCGATTGCAGCATGGACCACTCGATCGCTGTCGAGAACTAGAGCCATGGGTTACTGCATGAACTGTTGCAGAACTTGATAAGAAGGGCGCTAATGTCCTTGCCGATGTACTAACCCTGATGATTTATTCGTTGTTATATGCTAATCCACTTAACCATTGAGTAATTTTTTTAAAAAAGGAATAATGTTCCACCGCGAGAATTTAGATTTTTTACTTTCTAAGCACAATTGACCTTTCCCTAATAGGGTTGCATTGGAGATAGGGCAAAAGTGAGTGAGGAATCAACATCCAAAAAATAAAGCCGAAAGAGGAAACACAAGACTAGAGCGGTGCACAAGGTAATGTGTTTGTTGGAATTTAAATAATTTACAGCATTGAAGTTATAGGTGGTTAGATTATATGCATATTTGAATTGTTCATTTGCAATTGCAAAACTGGATGCATGCCCCTATTTCCTTTGAATGTTTTGTACGGTTAACGTAAGTGTAATTGTATATCCAACATAGTAAAGGCGCTATATGCATTTATCAATGGATGTACACAGGAAAGCAAAGATGAATCTGTTAAAAGCAGGCACCGTAAGTCATTAGAAAAACCGCCACCTAGGCCCGTTGAAACAAAAGAACCTGATAGCCATACAGCGCCACAAGAGGTGAGTGCATCTTGTTGTGGAGATACGTTAACTTCATAACTTATGTACTCAGATTAAATACCAATTTTGTTGGGGTTGCGGGCTGAATATTTTTTGGGTGCCATGTTAGTTTTGTTGGATGTTGAAATGACATTGTACGCGGGTGGATATTGATATAGTGATGTATGTGTTCATCTTGGAACCTACTTTGCCTATATTTTTAATTGAATTTTCTCATGTTGTCCCTATTTTGTGAGTGGAATTTGTAACATGCTTGTTTATAACACAGGAGACTAGAATAGGCACGTGCAAAAAGCTGCTCGTCGTCAGAGGCAATTCCTGGAAAGGCAGCACATCAGCAACTGAAGGCCCAACGTGCAAGGAGAGACCTGTAGTTGCCTCGAACTCCAACGATGACGATGATGAGTCACTTGCACGAAGAGGGCGCCGACTGTTTCAAGACCACTGGAATCCAAATGGTGAGCATGTAAATGAGGAGGCCAGCCCGTCAGCTCCACCGGAGACGGATCCAGTTACACCATCTACAGCACTTGTGAAAGTTACTGATTATAATTTTGACAGGCAAGTTCAAGAAATAACCATCTGTTTTATATGTCAATTAGCCATATCTCATTTTTTCTGTGATTTGAATCCGCTTACAACTAGTGTTATCTTACTATAGTTGCATTCGATGCAAAGACTTTGATTTGAACTTCGTGCAGTGTCCATAAATTGAGGAAATATTGGTAAAGGTTGAACAGGGTAGGAACACAAGGCTGATTAACATGGAACCCCACTTTTGGTAGTTTCTGTTGCTAACTTATGTGTCAAACTTACTTGGCAGTGTTGAAAATCAAGCATCTCAGGATTTTGCTGCTCCTAGCAATGGAGCTTCTGTTCAAGATATAGAGGTAACATCCCACCCCCAACTCTATTCTCAACTTTTAGGTTTTCTTGCATTTATACAAGTGTACAAGAGCAAAGAATTAATGATTTCAAAGATAACTTAAACAGAACACTAGAATAAATTTGCACCCTTGGTTTGATCCCTTGTAAAATATTTAAGCAACCGAAAAATGCACCAAACCATGTATGGCAGGGTAACAGCCGAATAGAAAGTTTTGTTATCACTGGGACTGTTTAATTGGCACCTAGATAACATAAAAACAATAGAGGAGCTTTTCAACAAATTTATTTCTATTTTTACACATTAGTTCTAAATTGATTTTTGTCCAACTTTTCAATTGTTACTTCAAGTTATAATCATCAGAATTTTATATGATATATGTTCCTTATATTTTTCTATGTTCTTTAATGCAGCTTTGAGGAATGTGGAATTCCTGCTAAGTTTGTTATAATAGATGATGGATGGCAATCTGTTGGTATAGATCCAAATGGTATTGTATAGAAAGTTGATAATTATACAAAGTCAGTATTTCTTTTCTTAATTTTTTCCTTTCTAAAATTTTAAGCTATGTATGCTTATTTGTTTACATTAGTTGATCAAAATCTGGAATGGGAGAAAATGGACTACTACTATTAACTTAGTGATTAAATTCTATATAAACTGATCGTTAATGTAATTGAATGAGCTGTAAATGTTAATATTAGATCCAATATGTTTTTGGTGGAGACTTATAGCATTTCTTTATAAATATATATACTAGAAGCAGGGCTTTATGCCTTTGCCATGTGGTTATTTTTCATTACCTAACTTTGTTAAGAAGAGAAATAATTTGATACAAAAATTATGCAACAAACCAGAGAGATAATAGGGATTTAACTCCTTTTAAATATACTTATAAAAGGAGAGGAGAAAAAGTAGCAAACTAAATTTTAAATTCTGAAACTCCACATCTTTAGGACAGTAGTTATAGGATTAGATATTATAAATAGGTAGGCTGGAAAAGCTAGTAGGCAGGAAATAAGTGGAGTGAAAATCTAGAGGGAGAGAATTGACCTCTCGAAAGTCAATTATTCTTGTTTTTTTTCATTTAAATCTATAATATTATTCTGTCAGTGAGGTAATTATCACGTCGATAATTCCTTCCTCTGTTTAGTTATTCTGTTCTTCCCTTCTACCCTTATCTTCTACACTCAATTCTGCCCTAACAGTAAGGATACTAGAGAAACCGTAACAATTGGTATCAGAAGTTCGATCTGGGCTTCTTCCTGTGAATGGTTTCCACACGCAGCGGAGGTGCGATGGAGGATCGGGTTGAGAGTCTGGAGAAACAGTTGAATGAGTTTTGATCTGAACAAAATAGAATAATGGAAACGATGACACAAAGGATGGATGAATTAGTAATGCGAATCCCACAACAGGATTCGAGCGGTGGGAACTCGCGCATCAACGATCCGGGTGGCGGGCGTCAGTGAGATCCACCTCCAAACAGGGGTGATCTCAATCGCAGAGTGGACATTCCTTCGTTTGATGGCTCGGATGCGAGCGGATGGTTGGTTCAAATGGATCGTTATTTTCGCATATCAAGGATTCAGGTGGAAGAGAAACTCGAGTACGCGGTGCTTGCACTTCATGGGGAAGCTTTAACATGGTTTGAATGGTGGGAGTCTCAATCCACCTTCCCTTCATAGATTCGTTTTAAACAGGATTTGCTCAAACGATTTGAGCCTGGTGCAGATGCGAATCCTCTTGCGCCATTATTGCAGGTGAGACAGCATGGGTCGGTTATGGAGTATCGGAGAGACTTTGAGATAGCGGCTAGGGCACATAGACATTTGGGGAGAGATACCTTGTTGTGCATGTTCCATGAAGGACTCAAACCGTCGATCAAAGCGGAGATGAGAGTTGCCGAGTTTGAAAACCTCCAGGCCCTGATGGATAGGGCCATGATGTTAGAGTCGAGGAATGAAGCGTGGCGTATAGAAGAAACGCACCCAGGAGGAAGACGAAATGAAAATACTAACCGTTTGGGCTAGAGCGGTGCCAGATCCAATAATTGGGCTCAGCACACTTCACAATCTCCTTCCATAACTAAACAGCCCACATCCATCCCCCATAGTAAAACAGAATCCAATACTTCCTCGGCCCCTTCCACCACTAATATCACAAAGCCTTCATCACGATGGATTTCAAATGAGGAATGGAGTGAGAGACAGCACAAAGGTCTCTGTTTCCGATGCGGGGACAAGTGGAATCCTAGCCACGCCTGCAAGTTCAGACATCAACAACTCATTCTCCTGGGGGAGGAGGATGAACAACCCGAGGATTGTTGCGAAGATTTGGCCTCGGACGAACCTGTCGTAACCATTAACAATCTTTCTCTTCGTCTCTCTTCTCTAAGTTATTGGGGACTTACATCACACCAAACTTTGAAGGTACGAGCTACTATAAACGGTGTTGAGGTGGTCGTGTTGGTTGACCCAGGGGCTGAGGCGAATTTTATTTCATCTTCTCTTGTCTCCATACTGGGTTTGCTATTGGTACACCTGCCTCCTTTCCGAATTGAGGTTGGAAATGGAGCAATAGAGCATGGGTTAGGTGGCTGTGAAAAAGTGGAATTATTGGTACAAGGAATTTCTATTGTGGAGGACTTCTTGGTGATGGAATTGGGACGTTCTGAAGTCGTTTTGGGTGCGGGGTGGATTGCTAGTTTGGGCAAATTTGAAGGGGATTATAACGCCTTATCCTTAAGCTGGATGTTGAATGGGAAGAAGGTGACTTTGCATGGTGATCCCTCTTTAGGGAGAAGTCGAGCTAGTGCAAAAGTGACTTTAAATGCCCTGAGAAATAATGAAGAGGGCTTTCTCGTAACCCCTGTGTTCATTGCCGAGTCTACAGAAGCCCAACTATCTGTTTCGTCAGCAACTTTGGCAATTTTGCAGCAATTTGAGGATGTCTTTCAGTCCCCATATGGTCTTCCTCCACAAAGAACACACGATCATGCTATAGTACTAAAAGACAGTGCAGAAATCCCAAACATTAGACCTTACAGATATCCACATTATCAGAAGGTAGAAATGGAAAAAATAATTGATGAAATGCTGCAGATTAGGATTATTCGGCCCAGCACAAGTCCCTTCTCGAGCCCGGTAATTTTGGTAAAGAAAAAGGATGGTGGGTGGAGGTTTTGCGTCGACTATAGGGCCCTCAATAAGATCACGGTGCCGGACAAATTTCCTATTCCTATTATAGAGGAGCTATTGGATGAGCTCGATGGTGCAACAGTGTTTTCCAAATTGGATCTCAAATCCGGCTATCATCAAATTCGAATGAAGGAAGAGGATATTCATAAGACAGCTTTTCGCACCCACGACGGCCATTACGAATTCCTTGTAATGCCTTTTGGCATCACAAACGCTCCATCCACTTTTCAAGCCCTCATGAACACTGTACTTCGTCCGTTCCTCAGAAAATTTGCTTTAGTTTTCTTCGATGACATCCTTATTTATAGCAAGGATCTCATTAGCCACAGAGGTCATTTGCAGAATATTTTTGAGGTACTGAGGCAGCACAGTTTATTGGTAAATAAAAAGAAGTGCTGTTTTGAAGCAACGAGTATTGAGTACCTTGGCCACGTTATTTCTGCCGAAGGGGTGGCGGCTGATCCTAAGAAACTCAGAGATATGCTTGACTGGCCTCCACCAAAAGATATTCGCAGCTTGCGGGGTTTCTTGGGCTTAACCGGATATTATCGCCGCTTTGTAAAGGGGTATGGTACTATTGCTGCTCCTCTCACCCAACTTCTCAAAAAGGACTCTTTTAATTGGGGTAAGGATGCTGAATCTGCTTTTCAAAAGCTCAAAACAGCTATGGTTTCCGTTCCGGTTTTAGCCGTTCCATGCTTTTCTAAACCTTTCCAGCTGGAAACTGATGCATCCGGAAAGGGAGTGGGTGCTGTCTTGATGCAGGAGGGTCGGCCAATTGCTTTTATGAGCCAAAAGCTCTCGGAAACAGCCCAGCAGAAATCTGTCTACGAAAGAGAGTTGATGGCAATTGTTCTAGCTGTTCAAAAGTGGAAACACTATCTCATGGGACAGCAGTTCACAGTTTTTACTGATCAACAGTCCTTGAAGTTTTTATTAGATCAGCGTGTAGCAGACGAAGGCCAGCAGAAATGGTTATCCAAGTTACTGGGATACAATTTTGACATTAAATATAAGGCAGGGACAGAAAACAGGGTGGCTGATGCCCTTTCTAGGAAATTTCATTTCTCCTCCCTGTCTTTTTCCATGGCAGCAGAATGGGATGATATGGAGGCTGAAGTATTGGCTGATGAGAAATTAAATGGGATTATGCAGAAGTTGTTAGTGGGGGAAGAAACTACACCCGGTTTTGCATTAATGAATGGAAAGCTCAAATATAAAGGGAGGTTAGTGCTTGCAAAAACCTCTAAATGGATTCCAAAAATTCTGTTGGAATTTCATAGCTCCAAGCTGGGAGGCCATTCGGGCTTCTTTAGAACTTACAAGAGGATCTCTGCTATCCTTTATTGGGAGGGTATGAAGGCAGCAGTGATGAACTTTATTAAAGGCTGTGAAATTTGTCAGCAGAACAAGCATTCTACCTTGCAACCTGCTGGTCTCCTACAACCGCTGCCAATTCCTTCCAATGTATGGGCTGACATCTCAATGGATTTCATAGGGGGATTACCCAAAGCCAATGGGATGGATACAATATTTGTGGTGGTGGACCGCATGACTAAATATGCTCATTTCTTCCCACTTTCACATCCCTTTACGGCAAAGGATGTTGCTGTTTTGTTCATTAAGGAAGTGGTACGCCTCCATGGTTTTCCATCATCAATTGTCTCCGATCGAGACAAAATATTCATGAGTGCTTTCTGGACTGAAGTTTTTAAACAGGCCGGTACTACCTTGAAGATGTCCTTGGCCTATCACCCGCAGACCGACGGCCAAACTGAGGCGGTGAATAAATGCTTGGAAACCTACTTGCGATGCTTAACTGGTGCTAAACCTAAACAATGGCCAACTTGGCTTTCTTGGGCAGAATTTTGGTATAATACCTCATACCATGGCTCTATTCGGATGACACCTTTTCGAGCTTTATATGGCAGGGAACCTCCAGCTTTATTACGAGGAGGGATGGAATCTTCAGTAGAAGGAGTAAGGTTCTTATTGGAGGAACGAAATCAGATGCTAGATGAAATCCAATTTCAGCTTAATAGGGCTCAGAACAGAATGAGACAAAGTGTAGACAAGAAACGACGTGATGTGTCTTTTGAAGTAGGAGACTTTGTGTATCTCAAACTTCAGCCATATAGGATGAAATCTTTGGCAGCCAGATCAAATCAGAAGTTAGGTGCAAGGTTTTATGGTCCTTTTGAGGTGCTAGAACAGATTGGAGCAGTGGCCTACAGGCTGAAATTACCTGATACAGCAAGAATACACCCTGTTTTTCATATTTCCCAGTTAAAGAAAAGTGTTGGACCTTCCTTACATCCTCAACCATTACCCGAAGCACTCACTGAAGAAGGGGAATTGCTGGTAGAACCTGAACAAGCCATTGACAGCCGCTACAACAATCAGGGAGATCTTGAGGTCCTTATCAAATGGAAAGAACTGCCAGATTTCGAGAATACTTGGGAGTCAGCAGCAACATTACAGACAACATTTCCCTCTTTCCACCTTGAGGACAAGGTGGCTCTTCATGGGGGGTATTGCAACAAACCAGAGAGATAATAGGGATTTAACTCCTTTTAAATATACTTATAAAAGGAGAGGAGAAAAAGTAGCAAACTAAATTTTAAATTCTGAAACTCCACATCTTTAGGACAGTAGTTATAGGATTAGATATTATAAATAGGTAGGCTGGAAAAGCTAGTAGGCAGGAAATAAGTGGAGTGAAAATCTAGAGGGAGAGAATTGACCTCTCGAAAGTCAATTATTCTTGTTTTTTTTCATTTAAATCTATAATATTATTCTGTCAGTGAGGTAATTATCACGTTGATAATTCCTTCCTTTGTTCAGTTATTCTGTTCTTCCCTTCTACCCTTATCTTCTACACTCAATTCTGCCCTAACAGTAAGGATACTAGAGAAACCGTAACAAATTATCATTTAATCATTTTCTATTATATGATTTTGTTGCAAGCAGGTCTTCATTCATGGAGGCCTTGGAGGGAGAATTGACCCAAGTAATCAGAAAATTTTTTTGTCCTGAATTTTATAGAATCATTCTATTTGATCAGGTTAGATTTTGAACTGCTCTTAGCTAAAAAATGCTCCACCCTTTTGAATAATGAAATTTATTCTTTGTCAGTGGGGTGCAATTGACGACATTGAAAAGCTATGAGAATACTTGGAGATTCTGGAATGGCAGGTCTCTTTTCACCTTCTGGTTGTTAATCATCATACATTTTATCGTCATTATGTAATGGGCTATGATATTTTCCTTTGTGTATTATGCAGGTATTTGGAGGATCATAGGAAAGCACACTTGCTCTTGCTTACAACCAAGCTCACCCAGACAAGGTATACTAATTTGTTATTATTTATCATATTTTTTTTTGTGAAGAACCAATTAGCAGGTCGGTAATGTATAATTTTTTATTTCCCAAATATTTTGTTGTTAATCTCTTAAAATATCTTTTAAGTTTTACTGGCATGATCCTCAGGGGAATTCTCCTCTTAAGGAAGAAAGAGATTGACTGATTTTATGAAGGTGGTGCTATTGCAATATTCCGTGATGGTTGGTATATATAGAACATTCCTTTTTATTTATTTATATGGGATTATGTTTAAATACCTCTAGCACAGTGAACTTTCATTTCGAAGTGAAGACAATTTTGACTTATTTAATATATGGAACTATGTTGAAACTTTATTTTATGCCACTTTCATTGCATATCAAAGATTTCAATTTTTCCATTGAGAAAGTTTTGCTTTAATGATTTTACACATTGATTCAATCACATGACATGGTTGTTGTTTAATGCATGGTTAGTGTTTAAGGTGGTTGGACAAATCATTTTTTTATTATGGATATAGCACATTACTATTTGGATGGCAATACTAATGCTATTGAATTTTGTTCACAAGATTCGTACCACCATGTTCTAGCTGTCTTTACATGCAATCTCCAACAAGGTGATCACCCCAGTCAACATGGAAGCGTTTCTCTCCTAATATTAATTGACGTTAAGTGTATATTGGGTCAAACATGGTTTATAATAAAAAGCTTTTTTGATATGATCTTGAAAATGTAAGATCAATAATATTATATCCCAAGATTAGGCTTGTCCTAAGAATGCTATCAATTATTAACCTTTGTTTTAGTATTTATATTAACTTATTATTCCATATACAGGTTGATTGTTTTTGTGTGAAGGTTGTGGTTGAAGCATGTGATTTTCATTTTCATTTTTATTTTTGGTGTTGGTGTGTGGCATTCAATAGATAGATCGGTACCAAAAGATGGAGAAGTCAATGGCAGAAATGTCAATGGATGAAAACGAGATCAGTATCACAAGTCAGGGAAAGGTGAGCACTACATTACTTAAGCCATGACCTTGCTTCAGGCTCCTTACCTTCGTGCTTTCTATTTACTCTTTCATTAGCACAGCTTACAATACAAATTACTATCGCCTCTGTTCGTTTAGAACATTTGGTGTTGTGATTATACTCCTTTCTTTTATTCTTTGGATAAAATAAGAATTACCTTGAAATGAATTAGAGAATTTACAAGAAGCTAAGAATCATGCTTAGCTGCTGCAGTGCGAACATTGAGTGTTTTTTTTTTATTTTAAATTCAATTATGAATCTAAACTAAGTACATGTTTGGCAAATAGTTCTTTTTATTTTTAGAACCTGTTTCGGGAACACATTATATTGTAAGCATTTTTGGACCTAAAAAATGTCAAAACAAAATGAAACTCAAATTGTGGGAAATGTATTTGGATGAATTTGACATGCTATGTATCTATTGAGGTTGTAAGGACCATTTTGTACAGGTTTTTGCTCAGATTATATTGTTTGCTTCTTCATTGGAAAGGTGTTCCAATGAAATTGTTTTCAAAGCAATGGGTAGAGCCATCAACAAAATTGTAACAATTTTTGGAGTTGATCAACGTCTGTTCATTTTGTAATTGGCTGAGCTAGGCTATCTTCATACATGATACTTTGTTTTATTCTGATAAGTTCTTTATATTTTGTTTTTTTATTTATATATGTTGGATTTGCTTCTGCAGCTGTGGGGTGATCAAATAATATACAGGAGAACACACAAATTGAATCCGCTAACATCACTGGTACTTAAGAGCCTTTAGACGAAGGCCTCCTTTTGTATGTGCAGTTTCTGAATAGTATTTTAAAATTGGGTGATTAAAATGTTCAGTATTCCATTTAGGTTTTACTTTTTTTCTATTTTATTTATTTATATGATATTGTCCATGATGCAATTTGGGAACCACAAGGCATGTACTATTTGATAACAATAACCCTTTCATAGAAGGAAACAATACATCATCTGTGGGTAGGTTGCAAGAAGTGGTTATGGTGGATTTGTTCAAGACAACATTTTGGAAGTTCCTTATTTTGACCGTAGTTGTTCATGCACTTTGCTTTTACATGCAGAGGACTTTGGGTATTTAACACAAATGATCAAATTATTGTTTTAATTTGCAGTGAAAATAAGTTATTTTATATTTTGTGTTAGTTGTTAATTAAGTTAGAAAAATATGTGGACTGATTCTCTGCACTTCTTTAACCGTTTCCAACATTTCTATGTGTTGAAAAAAATTTATATAAATTTTGAGTATTTGGTATGATCTTTAGTTTGTTGTGCCATTTTAGGTATTGATCACCATTACCAGCTGACTAAGTGAAGGCATCAAGTGATTTTGATTATGGAGGTAGGTTCATATGACAATTGGTGTTCTCAAAAAATAAATGTCCTTCTCGCCATCTGAATGACCTTTATGTTCTGCAGAGAGTTCACCAAATGGCCGAATTCAAGGTCGTGGTGGATTAGGAAGAGGAAGGACCAGAGGTATGTATCATGTTCTTGCATTCATTTTTGTATTCCATGTTATGTTTATAATTAAAGCTTTGTAGGTTTTGGTGTCTCATAGATAAATCATTTGTTAATTGTAATGACCGAGTCCTTTAACTTAGTTACTTAGACCATTATATTTTTCTTATCTCAATTTTTCATTTTCAATCTATTGCTAATGCCTTAGATGTTATGTATAACACTTGAGAAAGTGATGGCTATATGCATAGAATCTGGGGTTTTCAGGTACTATTTGCATAGAATCTGGGATTTTCAGGTACTCATCAGTGCATCTAGATAACTTCTGCGTGTTTCAATATCCTTTTATGTAACTTGTCCGCAACCAATTAATCACATTAAAAGTTGGTAGGGAAACATGTCAGAATTTTTCCTTTAAAAAAACTGTGTTAGGAAGGGTATGTGAATTTAACAGGTTGACAGAATGTTTATTCTATGAAGATCTTTGGTATGGTTGTTACATTTTCTTTCAGGTATTAGTTTTATTGCAGACGATTATGAGGATGGAGGCTGGGATCGCAACATGGGAAATGCTAGGGGTGAAGGGGCAGAGTAAGAGAATGTGGTTTTTGTGGATACAACCAAGATGTACCTCTTTATTGATGTGACACTTAATCCTTATTGTTTTATTTTTATTTTTTCATTTAACTGGATGGCAAGCATTGTCATTTTTTCCTTTTTTTTTCCCTTTATATTATAAAATGATCAAATTCATTATTCTGTGTATAAAATATCATATCTTCCTTTACATCCGACATTTAACCTTTTTATTCAAGGATGTGCTGCAACATGATCATCTTTTATTCAAATGTCTTTTTTGTACATAGATGAGAGAAGACAAAGAATTATATATCTTGCAGTGTTGATTATTTTAAAGGTTTTTGTGAAATACTTGATAGTATATTATATTTAAATCTTGCTACATGTTGCATTTATCAAACTTTGTCAATACTTTTGGGTACTCTTTATGAAAGTTCATAATAATATTCAGTAAGGGTGTCCTCACAAAAAAAAATCAGTTTAGCCTTTTACTTTTTATTACCTTTGTTGTTTCATTATTTTACTCTGGAAGACATTATATGCACATTTTTCTATATTGTTAGGGTAATTCATAATTATTACTTTCTATTTTTACCATTTTTTCTTATTGCTTCATGCCTGTAGTGTTTGATTTAGATTTGATGTTTTTTTATGTTCTCTCACATTTAAGGATGAAAAATTAACACTCACTTGTGAACTACTTGATTCTATCAAAATTGAGATTGACTTGACTTTTTTTTATTTGATTGAAAATTCTGTAGGGCATTTTATTTTGACAAACCTAACAAAAAAATTTTTTTTAAATACCTATATATTTATGATATTATAACAATTATGGGTGTGTTTTGATTTGTGTTGGAGAAGAGAAAAGCGAGTTTGAATTTTTTAAACGCTTTATCTTTATGTTTGGCAATGTTTTTATCCTCTAAATACAAAAGTGATTTCTATATTCAACTAGCAAAAATTTAGCAAAAGTTACGAATTCTAACATTTCTGTTTATCTTTTCACGATGAAATTTATGTTCTATGTATCAATTATGTCCATTATTTATATATTTATTTTTTTTTATAGTATTTTTTTTAATACTCTCTTATGCATATTTTTTATAAAACTTCTGTTTTTGTATGAGTTTTTTTACTGTTATTGTTATTTTTTTGTATGGAATAATTTTTTTATTTTGTATTAAAGAATATTGAAAGTACTAAAAAAATATTAAAATTTATTTAAATATTTAAAATAAAATTATAAGATAACATAAAATAATTATTTAAATTCATGTTATTTTCTGTAATTTTTTATCTAAAAGTGATTTTGAATAATGTAATCCAAACAATATTTAGTTTACTATAATTTATTTTAAATACAAATTACCAAAGATAAATCAAAACAAACCTCAAACGATAATAAAAAAATAGAATTACTTTAAGCAACATAATTTGTGTTTGTAATTATTCTGTTTTCTATTAAGTGATATTAATACTAATTGTGTTCATATTATTATCAATCGATATTATACAAGGAAAAAAACTTATCAAGGTTGCATGTCCAATGCATTTCAATTTGACATTATTAGATGTGAATATTAAAGATTTTTTTAACTTATTTATTGAAATAGAGTATATGATTCCGGGCAAATGCACGGTATTCGACTAGTAGATAATGAAATTAGGAATTGAAGGTAATGGCATTGTTGTGCATAGGAGTGGGACATGGGGTTGTGTCATTCATTGTATCATGAAGTTTGAATAGTGTACGGCGTTCAACTACCACAAATGAACACATGCGAGTAAGGTCATCAATCCTCCATGCCCTTCAAAAACAGGGCAAACAAAACCTGTCATCTAAATCATTTTTGTATAATGAGAGCTTTCTACCTCCTGCTCCTCAACTAACTACTGTACTACAACGACTACGACTATTTATTTTCGGCTAAGAAATTCGAGAAAAGCAACGCCACACACCGTAAAAATAGTTCCTAGGCAATAAAATCCAATAACACGTTCTGTTGTTAATACCTGAGCTTTGAAAGCAATCTCAGCTCTATCTATAGCCAACCTCGCCAACCTGCATCAGAATCCACATCCAGAAAGTTTGCACTTTAAAGAGGATAAAATTACAAAAGAAACTAGTGGTCAATTGTCGGTTAAATTTAAATGGACCTCAATTCCCTGTTATTCTTTTCCATATCATTCCTTAGTTTCTCAATCTCACGTTGCAACTGCATCTACATTATAAATTTTGCATCATATAACAGCACAAAGCAAGTACAAATTAACAACCTCAGTGTAACTAGAAATTGAGAAAAAAATTACAAGAGCAAACAAGAAATTAACTGTAAAGAAAAATATGAGAAATCAAACTAGTTTCCATAGTTTAGAGCCACCCTTTATACAATTTTACATACAAATTTTTCACCACAAAAGTTGTTTCAATAACAGTAGCCATTTGAATTACTCATGTTTCCTAAATTCATGTATCTACTCTAAGATGTAAAGACATAAATCTATATCAATATAATCAAATCTCTCGTCTCATGATTAAATGAGAATATGAGGCATGCCCCATGAATATTACAGTCGTTATTTAAATAAGATGAACATTGAGAATGATTACAATCGGTATCACTGTCAGAAGACACAGTACCACACAACAAGAAACAGACACATCAATTTCTATCAGAAATATTTAGCTCTCGTTTGATTACAAGATTTCAAATCTATGGGTTAACCAATTGGAGTTTTTAAAAATTCCATCCCAATATGTCGTCAACAGACCATATTTTAAATTTTAGAGAAAAGCAATTTACAGAATGACATATATTAGATATTAAACAGTTAGCATAATTCCCTTTCAATGTTTTCTTCGGTTATCCTGATATCGAACAGGATAAAAGTAACGTTAGAAACTAGTTACATTTGAAAATACAAAAAACTAAGATGTTAGCCTGAAATTTCAACATCATTCAATCAGGTAACTTAACAATCATGTCATTGTATTAGAATGAACTATTGTTGTCCAGAACAAAAGCTAAAAAACAGATGCTTTGCAATTAGTATTCCTATTTAAATCAACTACATTAGTATGTAATATACCTGTGACCTCTGCACTTCAGCTTTGAATTTCGTCTCGGTGGACTCTTGAAGCATTTCAGTCTTTTAAGGGACAAAAGAAAAAAGAAAAAAAACTTCTGTTAATACACGAAACTAGTATTTTAGATTCCAAGAGAGTGGTAAAGTTCACAAACGAACAACATAAACAACAAAAGACCTCACCCTCTCCATTAATGATTCTTGTACTTCTTCCAAAACTTCAGTTATACCGGCAGATATTGCCTGAGCCTGCTTTGTGGGCACTCCTTGCCCCTCAAGTCCGCTAGTCTAGAAAGCAAAAGCGTAACCAATGACAAAAACAAACCATTCATCAACACTCGTTAACGAGCTTAAAAGTGCACATTTGCAATTAGTTTTAGAAAACACACAAGTGAACAAAAAACCATAAAAACAGAGAATAAAAAAATGGTAAGAAGGTAAACTTAAATTACAATAGCGGATGCATCATAGAACCGCCGACCATTTGATTTCGCCATCTGGGAAAATGATCTGAGACTTGAGATGAAAGTGAACGATTTTGAGAACCCAAAGTCCGAAAATTGGGCCAATCGCCTGCAAGCCACAGCCATTTCCTCAAAAATAAGAAATTGGAGTGAAGAAGAATTTTCGAACCCTGAATGGAGCCAATCCCCTTTGTAACTTATTTTCTATTTTATGGATAGTTATCTTTTTTTTTCTTTTAATTTAGGATTTGTTAGGATTCTATATTTAAATATATGGATAATTTATTTTATAGATATTTAGTTATTTTTTTCTTTTGTTTAAGATTTGTTGAGATTTTATATTTAAATATGAATACTGTTATTTATTTAAATTTTTTTATGAAATAAATTTAATTAAATTAAACTAAGTTAAATAATATTTAAAATAATGTTATTCATAACTAGTTTTTATTAAAATTAGACTAATTTAGTTAAACCTGATTAACAAAAAATTTAAATGATATAATATTATTCTTTAAATATATGAGTATTTTTATAGGTGCAGTTAAGATTTTGTAAAAATTATTTAGCATTAGTATAATTTATTGTTCTAAAAATTAGTGGTATTAATAAAAAAATACTATTTTTATGAACTATTAGATTTTATTATACGAAAATCAAGAGATAAAATAAAAAAAAATGTCTGTCTAAAATCAGCCCAAATCTTTTGAGTTTATTTGATACACCATAAAATTTGAAACATTAAATTAGATTGATAAACATGCTAAAAAAAATTAGATATAGAAATAGGATGAGTGATACACTTTAATATTATAATTTTTAGTATTTTTTAAAACTATGAGAGGTACATAAATTGGAGGGTCGATTTATGTTTAAAAAATTAAAAAAAAATTGGAGTACACAAATTGAACTGACTGATTTGTGTACTCCAATTTTTTTTATTTTTTAAACACAAATCTGAGTACAAAAATCGGACGATCCGATTTCTGTACCTTTTAAAAGTTGGACGGTTCAATTTGTACTCTCTAAATTAAATCATTCCATATTTTAAAAAAATATTGTTACGATAGGTAACCGGAGATTAGTGGGCTGGACTTGTAAGGTTGGCCCGATCGTTTGAGGGGGAGGCCTTTTGTCCTCTTCCCGTCTAGGGGCCTCTGTCCGACTTGTGTACGCGTGTAAGAATGGGGGGTGGTACCTGCAAAGACACTCCGATGCCTAAATCAACAAGAGTCTAAGCAAGTTTAGAGAGTATGGGAACTTTGAGATATATGAGGGATGTCAGTGTATTAATAGTGGTGAACCCATAACCACTGTTGGAGTGGTTTCTCCTTTTAAGGAGAATAACCGTCCCTTTATCTTAGAGAAGTTGAGATACGACTCCTGGAAATGTGTTGAGAGATTTTAGGGGTAGTTACCTATTTGAATAAGTGTTATCTGCCAGCTAACCTCGTTCCCGACTTCCTTATGGTGGAGCTTACGTCGAGTCTGACCTCTTGAATGAAGGTCGGTTGCGAGGGGAGGCCAATCTATGGATTGGGCCTCTTTATCTTATTTGGTCCTGGGTCTTAGTGTTGGGTCAGGGTATGAACAGTGTCCCTACTCGAGTCCAAACTTTTTCATGAGTTGGGCTCGAGTATTCATCTCGGGGTTGTAGCCGACGTAGTAAGGAACCGACGTGATTTGAAGTCCTCAACCGTCATGTGTAATCAAACGTTGCATCTCTTCAGGGATTTTAGCATTTACACATGGGGAGCAGTTATATTGGTAACGGCGCATCTCTTAAATGATTATGTTGTTTTACCATCGTGCCCCTAACGTGCTTATAAATACTTTCCCTCTCTTTCCTTGTTTCGTTTTTGAAAATTTTCTTACTTGCACCCTTTACTGAAAGAAGAAAACTCCTTTCATTTCGAGTGTTGTTGCATCTGCCTTCTGCGTGACAAAAAGGTCAGTTTCTTTTCCTTGCTCCTCCTTTACAGAGTGCTTTTTACTTGCATGTCTTTGTTTGAAGGAGTGTTGGCTATAGTTCTAGCGATTTCTGCTGATTTGAAAAACTTGCCTCAGACCCTTAGAGACACTATTTTGACTCTTTTTCTTTTTCTTTGTAGGATTCGTCACCCTTTTTTAGTAAAAAGATGTCTACCCTGGAGTCTCTTTCATCATGGGTTGATGCCACTTGACAAACCCCAATTTGACGGGTTGTTTTGTATTGAATTTAGAGCATCTTGATAGCCTTTTGTCACATTTAGCCTATGAATTAGCATGGTTTTGTTATCTCTCCCATATTCGTGCTTAAGTGTAAAAACATGCTTTTTGAGCCTTATTTTAATGAATTCTAGTTTCTCTTTGATTCCATAAGATGCCTTGATGTGTTTGTTAGTAATCTCAGGATTGAAATAGGCTAGGCATGGATCAAAGGAAGCAAGGAAGAAAGCATGCAAGTGGAGAGAAGCACAAAAAGCCAAAGAATTGATCCAGGCCATGCACGCGCACGCGCACAAGGCGCTCGCGCGCACATTGCGAAACAGGCCAAGTACGCGCACGCGTACCGTGCGCGTACGCGCCGATGGAGGCACATGACCTCATTAATGTAACACGTGCCTGGCGATTTTGGAAGGTTTTCAGCAACCAACTTTGGCGCCAAAATGCATATAAGAGCCAAGGATTGAAGGGGATGGACACACATGGACACACATTCACATCCATAGACTAATTAGGAGATAATTAGATAGATAGTTAGTTTTAGAAGTAGTTTCTAGAGAGAGAAGCTCTCACTTCTCTCTAGAATTAGGATTAGGTTTAGGTTAATCTCTCTTCTTAGATCTAGGTTTAATTCATGCTCTGATTCAATTTTCTTTTATCAATTCTCAATCTTCTCATCTCTCTCTTTCTAGTTATGTGTTTTCATAATTGTAATTCTTCATTTTGTTTTGAATAGATTGTTGTTCTTTAGTTTCATTTCAATAATGCAATTGAGGTAATTCATGATAATTGTGATTTCCTTGATTGTTGTTGTTAATTCTTTGCAATAATTGTTGTTAGATTCCATTCTTGTTGTCAATTTACTTTGCTTTTCTTTTGTACCTTCCAAGTGTTTGATGAAATGCTTGGTCATATCTTGCCAAGAACTTTGTTAGTTATTAGTTTATTCTCTTTGCCATTTATATTTCTTGTCTAAAATCTCAAAAACCCCAAAATATCTCATAACCAATAATAAGAACACTTTATTGTAATTCCTAGGGAGAACAACCCAGGTTTGAATACTTCGGTTATAAATTTTAGGGGTTTGTTTTAGTGACAAACAACTTTTTGTATGAAAGGATTATTGCTTGGTTTAGAAACTATACTTGCAACGAGAATTCATTTGTGAAATTCTATACCATCAAAAATCCAATCGTCAAAATGGCGCCGTTGCCGGGGAAGTTGCAATGGTGTTGTGTTATTGGTTGTTGTATATATGTGAATATTGTGAATAGGTTTATCTTTTGTATGTTTCTTAATTTTTGTTAGTTTTATTTTGTTTTTCCATAATGAGTTCTCACTTTGGCTATGAGTTTGGCTCTAATTGTGTTGTAGGGAATGTGAACTTCAATGCTAACATGTACCAAGGATGGAACACTCAAAGATGGGAGGAGCCTCAAGGAATTGATCACTCCTATTGGCAACAACCTCCGGATACTTATAGGTATAATTTCCATCCTAATGCATGTCAATTTAACAGCTATGATGACTCTTTTTGTGACACTCAACAACTCAATGGTTATGGTGACTCTTTTTATGACAATCAACCACCACCATATACCTATGAATCTTATCCTCAACATGATGCTCAACCATACTCACAAGCCCCATATCACCAAAACCCTCCATATGACCCCAATCCTTATCCACCATACCCACCACCTTATGAGCCATATGAACCATACATGGAACCACCACTATTCCAACACAATTACTCTCAAGAACCACCTCAATACACACCATCTCCACAATTTTATCAAGAAGAACCACCTTCCTACCATGAATCCTCTCTCCAAAATAATGAACCTTCCTACTCACCCCAAGCCCCAATAGATGATTCTCTCACCTTGCTACTTCAAGGACAAGCGGATATGCAAAGGAACACCCTAGAGTTTGTGACTAACTTGACCGAGGTAGTGTCTACCTTAGCCTACAAATTTTTGAACACTCAAGGTGCTTCCGTGGTCACATGTGAAGAATCCATTGAAGATCATAGCATGAAGGAGAGATTGGAAAACCCGGTGGAAAATGAGGGAGGCTATTTTGTATTAGAGCAATTGGAGGAGCCTATGGTTATTGAAGAAAAGGGAGAGGTGGTTGAAGATTTAGGAGATGTTGAAAGTCCATGGGAATGTAGCATCATGGAGAACTCTTCCAAGAAGCTTGATATTGATGTTGAGGAGGGTGCGCAACCTCCAAGGCATATCATCGTTGGAGACTTGGAAGAGGCTTATCAAGAGATGGATTCAATCATGGATGAATTCCTCTCTACAATGGAATCCTCTCCCATTGGACATGAAATTGAAACTATAAAAGAGTGAGCACAACCTCCCAAGGAAGATGAGAATGGCATAGTGTATATTGAAATTGACGAATACGAAGAGGTTTATCAAGAGATGAATTCATTCATCGATGAATTTCTATCCAAAGTTGAATCACCTCCCATTAAACAATATGTCAACACCACGCCATGTAACAAAGGGGAAAAGGTTGAAATTGAAGCTTGTGAAGAGGTGGAAATAACCAAAGAGGAGCACAAGGAGGTAGATCTTGCATTGTCTAAGTGTGGGGAAGCCTCCTTTCCCAAGTTACCATCCATTACAACATTTAAGTGGGTAAAATCTCTATTCCTAAGCTTTAATTTCTCACTTAAATATGGTTTGATTGAAAATGATGGTCAACTTAGAACTCTTTGTGGAATTAAAAGTGGAAATGAGTTATGTAGTGGTTGGAAAGTAGGTGTTAAACTCATTAAGGTCAAGGCCTCAAGGTATAGGGATGATGTTGGGACAAAGATCACCTCGTATGGATCTAGAAGGGAGCATTGGTGGAGTAAAGAGAATTCTGTGTGTCCACCACATTTATGTCGACCACCCATCCGACAAAATCATGGAACTCAACTAACGGATGGATGCGAAAATAAGATATGGGATCCCGGTTCGCTATGTGAAGACCGAATATGGGGACTCGTATTTTGGGTAGAAATCTGCCCAAGCTTAATAAAAATGGTTGGAAATTCTGTCAACCAATTGAG
>NC_029776.3:12301853-12306772 GCF_000817695.3 Arachis duranensis
AGGCCATTCTCCAGAGAGTTAGGCCTGAGTTGGGCCAACTCTAAGCCCCTAGCCCAACTCCATGCACGCGTGCGCGCACTGTACGCGCACGCGTCCCTTCCTAATGTGCTCATCCACGTTCGAGCGTGTTGTACGCGCACGCGTAGGTCCCAAGTTTCATCAAGGGACGCGGACGCGCGAGGTGCGCGCTTGCATCGATTTAAAAAATAGGGATAACCCTAATGCGCGACGCACACTGCGCAGTCGCGCACACTACCTCCAACCCTCATCTTCTTCCTCCTCTCAACCTCCATACCGCCGCGGCAGCAGCGACAGCTACCACCGTCGGTCCACCATCTCCACCACCCCCTTTCCTTTTTGCTCCTTTCTTTTTCATCACCATTCACCACACACTCTCTCTCGTCCAGCCGCTCACTCTCTCTCTTCCTCCTCCCGGCCGAACCTCCACCGCGCCACCATCTCCGCCGCACCATCATCACCGCCGGCGACTCCCCCTCCCTCATCACCACCCAACCTCTCTCTCCCTCTCACCCATCCATTTCATCTCGGCCGCCGCAGCAACTTTTGCCGCCACTCTTCTGCCACAACCGCCACTGTTGACGACGGCGCGATTTTCGATTCTGTGACCCTACTCCCCAATTTCCTTTCTATTCCTTGTTCCCTTCTGCCCCCAGGTTCCACTCGAATTTTTTTCTGTTTTTCTTTTAATTTTTAATTTCTGTTAGTTAGTTGAATTCAAATTTTGTATGCTAGGTTAGATAGAGATATTTGCGGTTAGGTAGCTAGGACTGGATAGAGGATTCTAGGCCTGATAAGTGCTCCGTTTGTGCATGATTTGCTGTCTGCTAGTTGGATGTTGTATGCTGATTTTGGACCGATTTTGTGCATTTCATGTTGCCTGATTGCTATATCACTGTCACTTTGCCTAATTGATGTTGTTCTCTATGTTTCTTGTGCTGATTTGCTATCCGGGAACGTCCAATTTTAAGCCGGAATGCTGCCCGATTTTCAAGGAAATTAGTTTCTTTTGGTCTTCATTTTAACTTTGGGCAACTTTCCGTTTTCCTTTTGACTTCCCGGATTTGCACAATCATTGTGAACACGAGCCACAACTTTTCTTTTCATTATGCATAAATATCATCATATCACTAATCCACTTTTCTAACCTCATTAATTTCTTTAACCATCTAACTTCCGCTCACCTTTAACCCCCTTTAACAATTCTTTCAAAATTATGATGATATTCTTGCATTTTGAATATGAGTTGTTGATTTTACTGAAACTTGCTTTCTTGGTTTATTAGTTCACTTTTGCATATTCTTTGCAACATCATGATTGTTTTTGTTAATTGTATCCTGAACATGCCTCCTTTGCCACATGCTAAATGTTCTATATATTCTATCATATTTTTCAGGATGTCGGATAAAGGCAAAGCCATAGCCACTACCTCCAAGAAGAGAAAACACTCTACCCCCTCTATTCCTTCCATCTATAAGAATTATGCCAAGAATCCGCTAAATGATGTGGACAAGGAAAATCAGCAGTTACCTTCCACCAATCCAGACAAATTCCCTAATCTCTACTGTGAGCTCCGGTTTTCTAAATATCGAACTACAAAGCTGAACATTGAGAAAAAGTTACTCCTCCCGACTGATGTGAGACGGTCTATTACCGGTCAGATCCTTGAGTTGGGTATTCACTTTGTTGACCGGGATTTGGGGGATATCAATGTATCTTGGGTGAAGAAATTTTACTGCAACTTCTTCTGTCCGACATTGGATTCGGTTCAGGTGAGGGGTAGGGAGATTATGATTACTGAGACTGCTATTGAGGAGGCGTTACAGTGCCGGCATGTCCCTGATGAGCTGTGTGCCCATCAGCAGGCTGAGTTAGCCATACACAGCATGACTTTTGATTATGAGGCACTCAGGACTATTATTGGGTTACCAGATGCCACATGGGTTATGGATGCGAACAATACCAAGCCGAAAGGGATGCTCTTTACTCATCTGACTCGGGAGGCCAAGACTTGGCAGATGATATTTGCTTGCTACGTCCTGCCTACCACCCACTTCTCAGAGATCCCTATGGAGATGCTCCTACTTATTGGGTGTGTTATGGAGGGGAAGGAGGTCTCCTTCCCTAGGCTTATCAGACAGTGTATGTGGCGGGCGCATATTCGAGGCCTACTTCCATTTCCTACATTGGTCACGAGTATGGCGGCCCTAGCTGAGGTTCCATGGCTGGATGATGATGTGCGACCACCGCCCCCTGATGCAGATGACAGGGAGGTTACTATCCCCTGGGGTGGTTGGGTGCACGAGAGGCCACCTGCCAAACGCCGCTCTCGGGCCAGAGCTGTCATCGGGACACCTTCACCATCAACCCCTACAGCTGCCCCATCATCATCTACCGCTGCAGCTCCTTCATCATCTACTGATCCACCAGCAGCCCCTGAGCCTACTTATCTCCTGGTCCAGCATCTTTTCCGGTTCTTAGAGCGTGAGAGACGCCATGTCAGACGCCGTTTGGATCGGATGGACCAGGCACTGATTTCCTTGGGTGCTGAGCTACCTCCGCTTCCCGATTCTCCGGCCTCCGATGAGCAGGATCATCAGGAGGAGGAGGCGGAGGCACCAGTTCAGTAGGATGCCCCTGACACTACAGAGCCACCACAGACTCATGAGGAGCCGGTCCCACAGCCCGAGCCAGAGCCTATCGTTGTACCTCCCACTGATCCTCCGGTTTAGCATCGAGGACGATGCTTGGTTTTAAGTGTGGGGAGGGCACCGGTAGCATTATTTGGGAGGGGCACCGGTAGCATTATTCGGGAACCGGTGAACTTTTCAGCCTAGTTATCCTATTTTGCACATTTTTGTATACATTTTGTTGCATTTCTAGTTTGCTTTAGACACTTTTATTGCTTATTTTGGATTTTAGATATCTTGATGCTTTTGGATATTTTTTAGATATTTTGGATGATAGATTCCGTACTTTTAGACTTTTAGTTGGATTTTTATTTTTCTTTATACATTTTGTTTATCTTTGTTTTTAGTTTGTGGTTGTGATTAGAAATCATACTTGAATTGCAAATATTTAGTTACCTTTTCTTTTGCACAATATATTGGTTTTAAGTGAAAAAGAAAAGGGTGAACTAAGAAATTTTTGAATTTTTTCAATCACAACAATGCCTAGTCAAACATTGAAAGTTTCCAAGAAGTTTAAATATAGGGCATTAACCCAATTGATTGAAAGAAAAGGAGTTTAAATGTAGGGCATTGACCCAATTGATTGAAAGAAAATTGTTGGTGAAACTTGCTTGAATTTCATACCTTGTGAAGCATGTATTGAACTAAGAACACAAGCTTGTGAGACTTGAGCCTATTGATGTGGTTACATTTTATAACCACTTATTTTCCATTCTTGTGTGAAATTGTTCTCTTTCTATGATTGTAATCCTTGATTTGCTTGATTCTATATGTCCATTTATTTCTTGTATTTATGCATTTATATGATTGAAGCCATTATTTCATTAGCCACTTACCCAAATAGCCAACCTTTTATTCTCCATTGTTAGCCAATTTTGAGCCTATGCTTAACCAACTTATTCTCAATTTAGCACATTACAAACCCAAGGCGGAAAACCAATAAAAGTCCTTGTTTGGATCTTTGATTAGCCTAGGCTAGTGAGAGTGTTTATTATTCAAAGTTGGTGAGGCTTGGGAACATTGGATGGGATAAAAGGGGTAGTACACTTTCATGTTTAGGAATTGGGTACATACTCATGTATTGATTAAATGAATAGACCTTATGCATTGATGCTCTTGTATATAGTTTGACAAAAGAAAAAGAAAAAAAGAAATGAAAAAAAAAGAAGAGAAATAAAAGTGAAAATGAGAAAAACAAAAGAAAAAGAAAAGAAAAGAAAAGAAAAGAAAAAAATTGTATATGAAAAAAAGAAGAAAATAATAAAAAAAAGGGGACAAAATACCCCAAAGTGAAGTCAATAAAAAGGAATCAATGCATAGGTGTTATGAATCAAATAGGAAATGCATGAATATGTAAGAAAAAGTGAAGAGTGGGTAGTTAGAATAGTTTAAATTTGTATAAGTCATTATATAGGTTAGGTGGGAAAGTCTATGTTAATCAAAGATGCAAATCCTAGTCCACTTAACCATAAATGATCCTACCTTGACCATAACCCCATTACAACCTAAATGAAAGACCTCATGATGAATGTATGCATGCATTGAATAAATGTTGATTGTTAGAAAAAAATCAAATTTTGGAAAGCTTGATTAGAAGAGAATTGAGTGAATTGACCTTTAAACACTTGAGTGAATAGAGTGGATACACATCCGGTGAGGGTTCAAAAGTTCAATCACATGTGTTCACCTATATTATCTATACTCTTGCAAGTTTAAATTCTTTTTGATAATTCAATACAATTGTGGTTTGGAATTAATTCCTATTGCCTAGACTTGTGCTTACACATGCTCTCTTGGCAATTTGATATGTTTGAACTAAGCATTTGCATTTACTTTAGGTAGTTGCATTTAGATAGGACTCATATAGTTTAGTTGCATTCAATAAATGTCATAACCCTTAGTTCCTTCTTATTTTAGCATGAGGACATGCTTGGTTTAAGTGTGGGGAGGTTGACAAACCCCAATTTGACGGGTTGTTTTGTATTGAATTTAGAGCATCTTGATAGCCTTTTGTCACATTTAGCCTATGAATTAGCATGGTTTTGTTATCTCTCCCATATTCGTGCTTAAGTGTAAAAACATGCTTTTTGAGCTTTATTTTAATGAATTCTAGTTTCTATTTGATTCCATAAGATGCCTTGATGTGTTTGTTAGTAATCTCAGGATTGAAATAGGCTAGGCATGGATCAAAGGAAGCAAGGAAGGAAGCAT